>NW_027041104.1:0-184163 GCF_037179485.1 Ochlerotatus camptorhynchus
AAGGTAGTGACTCCAAATCGCGATGATAAACAAAATACGATGGCCAAAGCGCGATCCCGGAGGCTGTACACGACGATGCTGACAAAGTTTGACTGCGTGGTAATCGACGACGAAACCTACGTCAAAGCCGACTACAAGCAGCTTCCGGGACAGGAGTTTTATACGGCAAAAGGAAGGGGAAAGGTAGCAGATGTTTTCAAGCACATGAAACTGTCAAAGTTCGCAAAGAAATATCTGGTTTGGCAAGCCATCTGTACCTGTGGCTTGAAAAGCAGCATTTTCATAGCTTCCGGGACTGTCAACCAAGAAATTTACGTGAAAGAGTGTTTGAATAAACGTCTGCTGCCTTTCCTGAAGAAACACGGTTGTTCCGTACTGTTTTGGCCGGATTTGGCATCTTGCCATTACGGTAAAAAGGCCATGGAGTGGTACGCCGCCAACAACGTGCAGGTGGTTCCCAAGGACAAGAACCCTCCCAACACGCCAGAGCTCCGCCCAATTGAGAAATACTGGGCTATTGTCAAGCGGAACCTAAAGAAGACCAAAAAAAACTGCTAAGGGCGAGCAGCAGTTCAAGGCAAACTGGCTTTCTGCGGCGAAGAAGGTGGACAAGGTGGCTGTACAAAATCTGATGGCTGGGGTCAAGCGTAAGGCCCGGCAATTCGGATTTGGAAAAGCGGAAGCCTAACTGAATATTTTTCCTGAATTTTATACTAATTGAACTTGAAAAAGAAATTTAATTTGATTTTTTAAATAAACGATTTCACCGATTTACACGCGTTTTCCCTTGACCAAATTTTGACCGTATCACCCTTTACATAGTGAGAAAATTCTGAACTATTCTACACCAAGCAATAGGCTTTGACCTCCTGAACAACTTTTTCAAAGACTAACTTTCTATTTGGTCAAGATCTCGAGATATATCATATACGAGAAGTGTATATGTATACAAACGCCACGTGGTGAGAAAACTCTGAACTACTGTCTACCAGTCGAAAAGTCTTGACCCCCTGAACAAGTTTGCCCAGTACAGTAACTTTCTAGCTGGTCAAGAACTCGAGCTATTGTATATGCGAGAATTAAACGTATATACTAGCGCCTCGTAGTGTGAAATTTCTGAACTACTCCACCAACGAAAAGAGCTTGACTTCCTGAACAACTTTGCTGAAGGCATTTACTTTCTATCTGGTCAGGATCTAGAGATATTTTATACACGAGAATTTCACATGTATACTAGCACCACGAAGTGAGATAATTCTGAACTATTGTACACTAAGAAATAGGCTTTGACCTCTTGAACAACTTTGCCCAAGACAGTAACTTTCTATCTGGTCAGGATCTCGAGGTATTCCATGTTGTAACCAATTAAGTCAATCCCACGTAGTATGGACACCGTTTACGCGGTTTCCATTCACATTTTCTCTCTTATCCGCATTTTGGGGGTTAATTGTAATCTAAGTTTAGCTTGTCAAGTTGGTTTCAGATCGATTGGCAGCAACAAAATGGCAATGGAAAACTCATATGTGTTGTACAAAGTACAACAGCGCGAGTAACGGGGGGTTAACTTTTATGCATACCGTAAAACGGGGTGTAATTGATCAGCGGGGCAAAATTGATCGCTGAAATTTCTCGTGTTATTTTTTCATGTGTAACATGTTTTTCGTTACTAAGCGTACGAATGTATCTTTGTATAAATTGTAAAAATATTATGCATAAGTACAATATTGGGTATACTCAGCGATCAAATTCACCCCGCTGATCAATTTCACCCCGTTTTACGGCACCTTCTTTGAAAATTTTCCCACCTAGACGGACCTAACAAATGCGAGATAGGAAGAAGTGACCGGCGTAATTAATTTTAGGCTCATAGGTTGAAAGAACTTCAGCATGTCCAAAATATATTCGTTCCCATTCAGTGTGTCCAAAATATATTATGGACACTGTCCAAAATCAAGTGGAAGGGTCCAAAATATGTGAATATCATGATGTGAAAACAATTATTTTTCGAGTATATATCAATAAATAAAACATCAAGTGACATTTTACATCCAAGATTAGTAGCTTTCGAACACAACCGCATGTAAATTGCAAAATAATAAACAAATAATATTATTTTGACATAAACGTGATCTCACTTCCTCTAGGGGTCCAAAATCAGTTGGTTACCCTACTTACCTTCAACTTACCCTTGCACCAATAGACGATTGGAAAATGTATTACTTTCGATCGTCTTTAATAATAATAATTTGTACACAAACCTTTTCGTTGGATATATTTTTATTTGATGGAATTTGATTGGCATGTTTTTATATGTAATGAATGGTGCGTTCTTCGTCATTCGAAAATAGTTTCGCTGATATTTTATTTTCGGAAATCGGAACAATACAGTGATATTTTCTTGTACCTGGGATCGTTTTGGCCTTTTCTAAAATGCTTTTCCATTCTGCAGCCCCCTGTTCGTATTCCTTTTGTGACACAAAACAAAATGACATTTTTGTTAAATAATCATTACTCTTCTGGTTAGCCCATGCATATGACTCTGCTGCACTTGTGATTGGATGTTCGTGTTCTACAGCCACACTTGCGTTCCTTGCCATTCGTTTTATTTATTTATGTCGTCAATCAATCGTAGACCAATTACAATGAATGCTTATTAACTATGTCTTAAATATTATTGCCTGGCTAACCTTGAAAAGAATGCTTTTTTAAATGTTATTTTATTCATTGTTACATCAATTGATTGGGAATATGCGTTATAGCAGGTCATAATTCTATTCAAAGGCCCATTTTTAGCATAGTTTGTTCTTTGATTGTTAATGTAAAACAAATTCCTTATCCTCAGAGAGCGAGTGGGAGCATAAAAATTTATATTTTCTAAAATTTCCGGAACATTAACTCTTTGAGCAATAACATCGTTTATAAATGTTACCATGGCAAAGTCTCTTCGTTTTTTCAGTCCATCTAAACTTATTAACAAACATCGCGATTCATAAGATGGAAGTGGTAATCTCGTCCAACCTAATTTTCGAAGGGCAAACAACAAAAACTGTTTTTGAATAGACTCAATGCCGTTTATATATGTATCCTGATACGGAGCCCACACTACGCTACAGTATTCAAGAAGAGGTCTCACATAGGCCACATACAATGTTTTAATAGTGTAAGGATCATTGAAGTGCAGACTAAATCTTTTGATAAACCCTAGTATGTTACTTGCTTTATATATAATGTTATTGTAGTGATCAACAAATGACAACTTAGAGTCGAGAATAATGCCTAAGTCCCTTACTTGATTACACCTTTCAACTGTTTTCTCACCAAGGGAAATTGTCTCATTTACTATGGCATGCTTTCTTGTAAACGATATAGAATTACATTTACTAACGTTAATCTCTAACAAATTCTTCTTACACCAAGTGTAAAAAATGTCAACTTCTTGCCACCAATCGCGTCACATGGTCCCTTGCCAAGCGAAGTTGCAAAAAAGTGCCATTCAACATCAATATTGTACTTCATTTTAAATTTACAAAGACTTGCAAATTTTTTGCAATTTTTATATTGGGATGCAGCTCCATCAGACATAAACATCGCTTTTTTTACTTGTATGTTTGTTTGCAAAAAGGTCAGTAATTTTGAAATAAATACTTGCACCGCAATTGTATCGTGTTTTAAAACTTCAGAGATTACGATCAAACTTAAATTTTTAATTATACCTGATTCTGAATAATAAATGAAGAAAAGATGAATAGTAGCTTGTTGATTATTCCAGTAATTTTCGGAAAAATCACAAATTATGACAACTTCTCCATTTTTAAGAGTATTTTTTGTATTTCTCAAGAAACTAGACTGCCGAGTTTTAATATAATCATGGGATACCAGTTTTTCCAACTTTTCTCAAAAATAAGTAACAAATCCATCTACTGGTTTTACAAGTTTCTCTAAACTACATCGATCAGTTGAAACCCATTGTTCAAAACATATTTCAGACATACCCTGTTCCTCGAATTTTTTCTGAAAAACTTCTTTCAAAATCTGAGAGACCTGGACAACGTTCGCATTCGCGGAGATAACAATGTTTAGTTCTGGATGATGAGCTGCATAATATTTCTTCAAAATAATGGTTGAAATCTTTTTCGAATGAATATTTTCTAAGACAATGAAGCATTAAATTAATATTTTCATGGAGCTTGAGCTTGAGCTTGAGCTTGATTGACCGCCCACGGTTGCTACTCTGCTGCTGCCAGATCAGCTGTAATTACACAGAGAACCAATAGACGATGCTTGGGACTAGCAATCATCCTCAATGTGTAAAAACTGGTGATCTTAAATTAGGCAATACCAGCACCGGCCACGCTCGAACACAGGTCAAGAAAGGAATGAGAAGGATTGTGTTGACATGACACTCGCTTTGATGAAAGCCGAGAACACCTCTGCACTTCCACGAGGAATCACTGGGATGTTGGATAAGAGGGTTGGGTTTGCAGCAGGGTTCGTTTTGGTAAACGATAAGCTGAATTGATGTCCTAACGATCATATAACGCGAAGGAGCTTGGGACTAAACCCACGGTCTTCTGCTCAGTAAGCAAAAACGTTTGCCACTAGGCAGACGAGCACCTTTTTAATCACCGAGTTGCTGTTATTACCATGTAGTCATATTAACAAATAAAACGATTGACGAATCTTGAATGTGGATGGGCCTGAGATTAGACTCATGATGTTCTGCTCAGTAAGCAAAACCGGCTGCTCTAAGGCCACCGAGCCCCTCTTATCACATAATACCGTTGCTCAAATTTGTGTATCCATTCAAACCCGGAACCAACGACAACAACGAGTTTCGCAAAATACACGATACATAAGCGATTTACCTTTGATATGTAAGGACCTGGGACCGCGTTTTTCTGCTCAGTAAGCAGGCCACTGTAACCGACGATCTTTCAAATCCGAAAACTAAAAACTACGAAAAAGTACTTAGGCCTTCATTAAATTCCACTTTCACGCGACGTTCAATGACAAGGTCCTATCCAGGATTACATCTGAAAAATCCAAATCTGGCCAACGCCCACCTAAACCTGTTCTAATCCACCTGAAATGACTAACGAATGGAAGACTTTGACTACCCAGCCATGCAATAGTCTCATTCCGTGCCTTATGGCAACTGGATGATTCTATTGCGCTCATCTTTTGGCACCACCCAGGGGAGACTTGGTCCTGTACCTAATGCTTAACTTATCTCCATTTCACTCAGCTACTCGCAATTTGTTGTGATATAGTGGGCGGAATATTATTATATGAGACAATTCAATGCAGACGTCTTTCCAAATTTCACAGATCGACAGGTAATCGGTGAGCTACCACGATAGTTGCTATTCAACAACTCGACAACGTCCCATCGTTAATGAGAATTTCCCATTGCAGACGCCAACGAAATGACGTAATCGAGCTATCGATCAACTACCCTGGTTATCACCTGGTACCTTATAGCACGATGCTAGGAGGCGAACCGGAAGAATCGATGAGCTACCTCTCCCTCCATTAAATTAATATTTTCATGGATGGTACAAACACAAATATTGTGAGAACCTGAACTACCAAGTAATTTGCAATGCTTTGGTTTTAGTGCTGCAAATGAACTAAATCCAATGCTATTTTTACTAACTTCTTGAAATTTAATAAAAGCTTCTCGCAATGTACAAACTAAAAGTCGCTTTTGAATATGAATCTTCTTACCTTCCTTTTTCACTGAAACGTAATCGTTTAGTTCTGGCGTGGCTCTGCTTATCTGGTCGCTTTCGAAGAACTGCAATACCTCGTTTTTAATTTCGAGATCCAAACCGTGCCCTAACCTTTCGTTGGGGGTGGCCAATACTCCTTTCCCGTTTGCCAAGCATCGAGCTTGCAATACAATGTATTTATTTGTTTCAAACTAGTTCATTACCGTTTGCGTTGACCAAAATTTCGGCAAAATCATCAGAATCCTTATTTGATCGTCTCTCGATGAACCTGGATCAGCAAATCTCTGCTCCAGTTGTCCGATCATCTCATTGTGTTCCGCAGCTTTCAATTTTAGTTGCTCCAGGTCGTCTTCTTCCGCTTGAAAACCGAAGATGCGTTTCTTAATGCCATTGGCAATGTCCATATACTTTCTCCGGGGATAGTTAACATTCTGGAATTTTTTTTCGATATTGGCGATACGTTGATACCAGCTATGCCCTTGTTGAATAGCTCAATATTATGCGTCCTGGAAAATTGTTGCTCTCCACTATCCTGAGATGATGCTGTTGTTATTGACGTAGTTGATGGTATTTCTTCGAGGCCATGTCGAGATGTAGATGGCTGCGGCTCCGCAATGTCCATGACTGACGGTTGCACTTCTAGTTCCAGATTTTCAGCATTTTGGTTCGATTCTATTTAAATTCAAGCGACACGTATCACAGATTGATAAAGATGTATCCAAATTAAATTTCCACTCTAGGAAGTTATGTTTTTCAATCAAATTTTCGGATAATTTACGAAGCTTTGACGAACACCGTTTATTAGGAAACGGCTTGCAACACTCAACCTTCTTGAATTCCATATTCAAATTATACTTGTTCACTCAAAAAGATTTTTAAAGTGATGTCTGTTTTCAAAAGAATGGTCATGCTTATATACAAACGTAGGTACCATTTGGATATTCAGGTATAAATATTGTTTTGGTATTGAAGCTACTCTAACAGAGAAGCTCTTTTGGAATGCCATGGAAGACATTATAATGTACCTAACATAATAAGATGGATAGGTACATCAATATTACCAACTTAAATAGGATAAAACTACGCTTGATAATGAAAATAAGTGCAACTTAACTTGTGTTGGTTTCTATATTTAAAATAATAGTGTTTTCATTTTCCCTATAAATTCTAAACGCGTTGTCTGATCGTTCAATCTTCAAAAGACAAATTGAAGGTAAATATATGTGTATCTTGCTTAACATATCAATGCTGATGGAGAATCACGATTAACTTATGAAAATGGCTTATTTTCTACAAAAAAATGATTTTGATAAAAGTAAATTTGAAATATCTCGAAAACGGTTATATTTAGGAAGTTTATTGATATGGGCACTATCATTCGAAATGATTTTTATAATCATAAACTAACATAAAACTGAACATTTTGCCGTAAATAATGAAATTTTCAAAAATGCCTCAAAAGTTGCTATTAGAAAAATTTTTGACGTAGGACGTAGGGGGTACACTTTGTGAAAACCGAATCATGTAACAAATTAAGAAAGATTTTTAACGTTAATAACTCAGCTGTCCCTTGTCCAATTTCAATATTTTTATCACCAAACGATCAGAAATATGGCTACGCATCGCTTCGCAACAATGCTTCCGAATGTTGATTTTCAAAAAGAAAATATTGAAAAACTGGTAAATGTCCAGCATTGTCCAAAAGCGTCGAATTAACTAACAAATCCACCAACTACCTACATGCATTTGCTGCTTCCCCAGCACAGTCGTCAGAGAGTAGTAAGTAGACGAAACAAGTCGAAGTGGCATTCGCCTCCGATCCTCGGGCGCGTGCGAATAGGGAGGATGGAATTGCGTAATATTTTGCACACTCATCGCCATACTCAGAACCACACGCTCCCAACGACCACACCACTGTGTGGTGGTGTTCGGTCATCGAAATTAGAAGCAGCAGTAGCAGCAGTAGCAGCAGTAGCAGCAGTAGCAGTGCTTTCGGCAGGTGGCGTTGAAAATTGTTCTCCAGTAACAACGAAAGGCTGCCTGCAAGCAGCGAGCTGCAGAGCCCACATAAGCAACCATCAAAGGAGGAAGAAGCTGTACCGCTATGCTATGGATCGGAATCAGTAGCTCTTCGTGAGTCGCTGCGGGTCGGTTATCTATGCCAAGCGTGTCACCCTCGCTCCAAACGACATACAGCTCGACAGCCTCATCCGTGTTGAACACCCAGCTCAGAATTATACAACCATCACTACAAAACGGTCCTTTTCAGGGCCACCAAAAATTTGTTAGAGAGTATTATTTGGACATTGGTCAAGGTCATCAGTTCCCGCAAGCAGCTAGCTATCAAGGCGCAACCTGTCTATAGAAGGTGTGGAATTGTAGGCCTGAATATATTGGTGCAATTAGTTTTTCCTCGGCTTTCATTCCGCACGATTCGTTTCTTTCGTTTAATCAATCACCCTTGTAGTGACGTCAAAAAGATTGTTTCAATCGGCGCTTACATATGTGGAATATAGAATTTTTTGTATGGTACCAAAATTTATGAATGGTTTGCCACTAAATGTTGAGATAATTTATTGATTATTGAATTATCACACTGTATGCCATGAAAAAGCAGCCTGTTTGTGAGTTTTTGCCTGTTTTCAAGTAAGGACTCATCATAAAAAAAATCGCCAGCTGGTATTTCCCGGCGACTTTACAAATAAATAAAATCAAACAAAATCATCATGCAGAACTAGCTAGGATTTGCTTTACTTCATATTTCACAAAATTGCTTTCGAGTGTTAAGACGTCGTCTCCCGCAAAGTTTACATTGTTTCCTCTACCAACACATACATCAGGGCTAGATAGATGTCCACAGGATCTATAGAATCCACGCAATTTCAAAAACCAAAATTCACAGCATTACGAAAAGAGGTCAGGTTTCGACCAATAGCAGATAGATTTTAATTCTAAACAAACCAAACGATTGGAAATTTATCTATCAATCTGCTGAAATGAACACTTAGCTAATTTTCAATGGGTCACTATTGAAAAATACCAAATGTCCAACTGTTGCAATGGTGATCAAAATTATCACCGAATGTCTGAAAACAGCGCATTCCCTAACACAGACTTAAAAATCGAATTCGATGCGGTCCCACTGAACGGTTCTTATTCAATCACCGTAAGTGGTGGTGTCCAGTCCAGCAGCAGTAGTAGTACCAGCAGCAGCAGCAGCAGCAGCAGGAGTGCTTTTAACAACAACAACAACGAAAGATTGCCTGCAAGCTGCAGAGCTCATATGAGCAACCATAGAGAAGGAGGAAGAAGACCCACCGCTAGGCTAGGATCGGAATCAGTAGCTCGTCGTGCTCAGCTCAACATTACTCAACCATCTCTAATCTTCATAAATAACAAAAAAAAATCAAAATACACCTTTTAAAGTCGGGTAGATGAATCGAAAATACTCAAGTTGACAGTCCCTTGGAATCTCTTCATCAACTTTCTCTTTGAAATAAATACTACAAATTTGATACGCTTACAAATAAAAAAAACCGAAAGAGTTAAGAAAGAGTTAAGTTGATGACTGATCAATTAAATGAACTAAATGTTCACATTTGTTCCGTCCACTAGCGGTCCTTCGTCAAGCTTCCGTTCGTGCCCCTAGGCACAGACCCTTCTACTTTTTTTTCCATAAAGCTTGCCCATCCGTTCACCAGAACGGTGCAGATTTTCCACCAGAATTTTTCAATACAGCTTAATTTTAAATAAAGCTTATGCTTTCATATACCAAACCAGTGCAAGTTTTTCACCAGAAATTTTCCGTTAATTTCATTTATCACAGCGATGCAAATTTTCTATAAAGCATGCTTTTTCATTCACTAGAACGGTCCACCAAAAATTGTAAGTGAAGTTTGTTTCACAATGCACCTTTGTGGTGCAATTTTCAGGCTTTGCCTCTTCATGCACCAGAATGCTGCAAATTTACCACCATAAATTTTCAATGAAGCTTGCATTCATCAGAACGATGCAAATTATGCACCAGAAAAATGAATAAACCTTACTTCTACATTCACCACAGTGTACCGAACTTTCCACTAGACATTTTCAGTTCAATGTGCACCTCCAAATTTTTAGCGTGATTCAATGTTTCTAATTTTAATTTTGATTAGTCCCTCCATGCACCACCTTGATGATATTTTTACACCAGAAATATTCAATAAAAAGCTTTTTCTTTGATCTATCATCACGAAGGTGAAATTTTTCAACCTTAAATTTACCCTCTTCTTTAAACCCTCCATGAACCACCTTGAAAAAAAAAATTACACCAGAATTTTTTTGTATGCACCACTGTGCACAGTGGCGGGCCTCCATACAAAGGTCGGACAAAACCTCATATGTTATCCGGAATGGCTAAAACTCACAGGTTAAGATGATTTTGGTATCCTGAATGTATTTCTGATATGAAACTTTTCATATATTTTGGTTTTATTATATTAGGGTGGTTCTAAATTATGAAAATCAGCTCATTTTGGGTTAAGTAAAAGTAATCAACAATAGGCTATCACGATGTGTTAGTTGAATGGAGATTTTGATTAAAAGGGTTATTAGGGGGTTTTGAAATCATTATTGATATTGTAATTAACTTTACTTGTGTATTTTTTGCTCTTAGGGTGCTCCAAAAGCTATAAAATCAGATAAATTATTAAAAAAGTTCGATAACCTACGTTTTTCATTCAATGGATCGATTCAGCTACACACACATGTTAGCTGACAAAACTGATCGGTATTCTTAGGGACCGTACATAAAGCACGTGACGTTTTTAAGGTGCGAACTCAGAGCTAAGTTAATGCTGAAGTTGATGTTATATAAGGATTCATTTCTTTTACGATTTACAATGGGATCAGATAGTCTCAAAATGTGAACTGTCCCTTACCAATCTCATTTCAACGCTTTCATACATGCTCCTCTGAGTGTGGGCTATAATATACATTGATCTTTTTTTCTCACTTGTCGAAGAGATACCATACAGCGCGCTGCAGCGAACAAAAGAATGATGATACCTTATCTCATTTCACTTGTCGAAAGTGAAACAAATGTCAATACACATTCGCAATACCGAACGGAGTTGCTGATAAACAATCATCAGTGATCGGTGATCATATTGATAAAAAAGTAGAGTTCCAGCAAATACTTTCAAATTGTTAATCACCCTTTGTGTGGTTTAGTGGAAATGTGCTCTAAGAAAAACGGTGTAGATAACACACAATGAAATTTCTAGTTATATTAGAAGTAATATTTGTTTATATTTTATAGAAGTTTACTTAAAAAGAAAAGACGTATTGGAGGGTGCTCTGAACTGCAGCGATGTGCGTGTAGAGCAGAAACACAAAACTGTCGACCAATATGTGTCGCTATATGTTGGATGTGCGGTAGAAGGTCGTGATGAGATCGTTTCCAAGCTTTTTAAGGAGTTTCGACGAAGATGGCAGAGTGCGAATCGAAAAAAGGATCAGTTTTTGAAGACCAATGAGCAATGGTTTGTTGTTATTGTTTCATGTTTTTTACGGTTGATTATTTTTTGCTTTTATTTAATTTCTTAGGTTAGAAGAGTTCGTCTTGCTTTGGTGAAGCAACATCATCTTCAACAATGCGGAATGTAAGTGGTCGTCCTTCAAAAGATTTTGAAGACGTTTGCGATCGAACCAAGCGGCGAAAAACAGAAGTGTTGCGTAAATCATTTACTCCGCAAGAACTGAAATTTGCTGCAGGAATGGCTTTGCAAGCAGAAGGAAATGCGGAATTGGCTTCGTTTCTAAAGAAAGGCACCTGCACGACAAGCATTCCGATTGAGCATGCATTGGCAATATATGTCGACGCAAAACTTTCGAAAAGAAGATACAATATCATTCGCGCACCCGTTAAAATTTTTTTATCCATCTCATGAAAAAATATGTTCTTCGAAAAATGAGTGCTTTCCATCACTTGAGCACTTTGAAATTACGGAGATTGTATGTGACATTCAATTACAAGCATTGCTGAACCACACTTGCTCTCGGTTGATTGTACTTGTTAAAGATAAATTTGAAAATCTAGTTCGTGAAGGTTTCAACGATTTCAGCCTTTTACTAAAATGGGGCTGTGATGGAAGTTCTGGTTTTAACGCATACAAGCAAAAATTTATGGATCCTAGCTGCTCCGACGCTCACATTTTTTTAACATCGGTGGTATCATTAAGATTAATTACCGACCGGAAAGTAGTTTGGGATAACCCTCGATCGTCTTCTACGCGATACTGTCGCCCTGTTTCATTGAAATTTGCAAAAGAAACTGTCGAGTTAACAAAACAAGAATTTGAGCGCATGAATGACGAAATTTCTAATTTACAACCATTCGAATTAGAAATTTCAGGCATCAAGGTGTTAATCACATTTGATCTTATGTTAACTATGATTGATGGAAAGACTGTTAACGCCATCACCAATACAAAATCTTCTCATAGATTCTACCTTTGCTATGCTACGAGTTTCAATTTTAACGACATTGAAGAAATGTTCAACAGAGCTATCATCTCGGATAATCTGGAGTACGGTATGTGTAGCTTACATTGCTGGATCAGAACATTTGAGTGTCTGTTACATATACCATACCGACTTAGCTTCCGAAAATGGATAAAAACTGCACATATGGAGGAGTACAACAACTTAGCTCGAATTCAAAAAAGTTTCTTGCAGCAACTTGGATTACACGTCGATAAGCCTCGTGCTAAATTTGGAAATAGCAACGATGGCAAGATGGCATTTTATAAGACTGACTTTCTTTGATTTGCACGCTAGGATTCTTCAATATTAATACCTTTTACCTGTTAATATTCTAATCGTATCGTTCTTATTATCTACAGGTAACACCGCGAGACGCTTCTTCAAAAATGCTTGGATTTCATCTCAAATCACTGGAATTGATCTTGATCTTATCATTCGATTGAGAACGATTTTGCAAGCCGTTTCATCTGGAGAATCCGTTGACCCAGAAAAATTCCACCAATATGCAAAAGAGACAGCCAAACGCTTTATGCTTCTTTATATGGATGGTATAATATGCCTACAACGCTCCATAAGTTGTTAAATAATAAATAACGCATTGCTTCCCATTGGTCGTATGTCCGAAGAAGCCCAGGAAGCAATGAATAAAGAAATTAGGCAGCTAAGAGAGTATCACGCGTGGAAAGGTTCACGCAAGCAAACAATAAAAGATATATGTTGTGGATTGCTTGTTGCATCCGATCCCATTGTTTCAAGTTATCGCCATGGGCAAACGGTAGTGGCAGATGAATTGCCTAAAGAGGTGCAAGATTTGTTAATAGTTAAAGATTGCGATGAATAAATGTTAGTTTGTTTAATAAATGTTTGTTTATAGAAATAAAAGTTAAATTTTAATAATTTTTTGGTGTCCCAAATTGATTACATAATTGACTGTTTAAACGCTACTCAAACTGTTTATCAAAACTCTCCAATCACTTTTTTCTGGAATGAAACCTCTCCAAAAATAAATGTCTTAACAAATAAAGGCTAAATCATTCTTATGTAACACTCACCTCCTTGTGGTCTTTTGTCCGTAGAAAAATTCTAAAATTTGTTAGGGCCGTGGTCATGACCCCCTCCCCATGACCGACAGCAACCTGAGTAATCGTTATCAGCGAAATCACAACATCAAATTTAGATTTTAATTTGGTCTCAGACTTTGCGCTGGGTAGCACCTCCTTTATCAAAAAGCAAATAAATCCGCACGCAAGAGAGCACGATGCGAACTCCTTTAGGAATGCTTCCTTCTTTTGAACGTCAGCTGTTCTTTCGAGATTTTAGTATTTTCTTCAAGTAAATATTGAAAATTTTAATCCGCTTGTACTAAACCAAAAGTCAATACCCACTAGAGGGATTCCATCCAGAATGAGCGGAAAAAACCTGAAATCGTGCTCGACCATCTTCGATTTGGATGATACTTTGCCCATATTTTCAGTATGATTGGAAGATTGCCGCAAAAGCTCAACGCAGATGTCGCCACTGCATGATGATGATAATGTTGACAGACTGCATATAAAATTCGTGAATCATAATTTTCATCAAGCCTGCGTGAAATCCTTCCAATATCACATTCGAATTGAAGAAGAAAACGTTTTTACGATCAGACTGATGTGCATCTTTGACTTTTCCAGGTGAACTTTCATAAGATATATTCATTTGATTTCACGGCTCTATCAATGCTGCATCGTAAATATGATGGTAAACAGAAGTAAATTGCTCAATTACTCAAAATAAAGATGATTTGTCATCTTGTTATCGCTTTGAAGACCATCTAGCACCATTTTATAGCATGGTGCGTGTTGAGTAAATCAAGTTCCGGTGCGTTTTCCGTCTATCTTTAAAAACTGTCGCATTAATGGCCCTTCGCTCATTTTCAACTTCTATTCAATTTTCATACTGCCATACTCTAACGGAACTTTCCACCTACCCTCTTCTAAAGATCATTCTCTAGCTAATAAATCATCACACTAAAGCTTCATGTTAGCATTTCAAACCAACTCTTTGCTGTTGTTTTGATGCTAATCAATTTTCCTCTGAATATATTCACATCGAGTTTTCTTTATCGATATCACACTTCGCACGATCTACCGCCGGCTCAATCACTCCCGGGACTCTCGTAACCATGATCTCGCACTCCGCCGGTCGTGGGTATCTTTTCCAAAGGCGTAAATTTTCTTTTGGCTTCAACTCGACTTTTTTCGCTCACTGTTGGAAACTTTCTGCCTCTTCCAGAAAAAAAAAGCTACTTCATCATCTACTCTCTCTCTCTCTCTCTCTCTCTCTCTCTCTCTCTCTCTCTCTCTCTCTCTCTCTCTCTCTCTCTCGTTGCTCTTCATTCCTCACTCTTACTTCTCCTTTCTTCTTTTTCGGTGATCCGTGCTGCCAACATTGAACACTCCCGCACAAACTTTACATACAAATCTAACCTAATAATCAAAAAACAAAACAACTAACTTTAACCTTAACTATCCTCCTTGAACATCCTGCCTTGAGCCGAACCATTGTTCACAAGTTGTTGGTAACACATTCAAGATTTGTCAATCACTCTATTTGTGATGTGAATACATTGGAATAAAAACAAATTGATCATTGGTGTGATGTAATAAAAGGAGCTCGTTTGCCTAGTGGAAAACGTTTTTGCTTACTGAGCAGAATATCATGGGTTCAATCTCAAGCTCCTTCGCGTGATATGATCGTTAGGATATCAATTCACCTTATCGTTTACCAAAACGAAACCTGCTGCAATCCCAACCCTCTTACCCAATATCCCAGTGATTCCTGGAGAAAGTGCAGAGGTGTTCTCGGTTTCCATCAAAACAAGTGTCACGTCAACACATTCCCACCCAATCCTTTCTTAACCTGTGTTTGGGCACGGCCGGCGCTGGTGTTGCCTAGATTTAGATGACCAGTTTTTACACACTGAGCATCTTCTATTGGTTCTCTGTGTAATTGCAGCTGATTTGGAAATAACAGAGTAGCAACGGTGGGCGGTCAATCATGCTCATGCTCATTCCCTGATAAATTTGTTGCAACAAAACATTACAAAACATACCTTATGAAAACTACAGCTCTTTCAAATAAATCAACTGAGTTCAAATTATTATAAGTAACAAAAATGAGTAATGAGTTTTTTAACTACCCATTCACGTACACATCAAAGCTCTGCGAGAAAACCAAATTCAATTGCAACCAATGGTTGATGAATCACTATTTATTGAAAAACATAAAAATAAAAACAATAAAGACTTAAGTGACGTTGAACTGCTCCAGATACCAATCACCTGGGGATGGCAAGTAAAATCTAATCTGACTCACAGTCGTTACCGTCGTACCCAATATCTTATCTTAACCGCACGAAATCAAAATTTGGGCACCAGTTAGGTTGAATCATACCCATCCATATCACAAATCGCTTTCAGTCGCTCTGATAACTCACTCATATCAAGTGTCAAAAACAGCACAAAAATCCCCAGCCAAGTAAACGTTCTACGATAAGACTCAAATACTGAGTTTCACAAGGCGATTTACGGTTAGGACTGATAGCAAGCGTCGATTAGTTTAGTTTTTGCATTCAAACCCAGCGGACGTTAAGCAGATATATCAAAATAATGGGTAAGTCCATTTGACTGTTTTGGCAGTTATGTTGAATTATAATGTAACAATGTCTACATGATCAATCTTCATCCCATCATTTTCACCTGGTGTGCCAGCTTCAGAAAAGACAAATCCCCCAACATACGATCAGGTTCACGGTCCCACATCCTCGGCATATCCTCATCCGGAGCAGTCCAATGCGCCGGCCTCATTCAACATCCCAACCCGTAAGCCCCACCCACTTCATCAAATTCTTCGTAGAGAAGCAGTCTGGCACTAAAATCATCTCCATTTCCTGACTCCTCTATTACAGAATCAACCACCGTCATCGTTACGAGTCCCCAGGTCGGTCCCGATCCAACCACCATGACGTGCCCATCCTGTCGGGCAACCATGGTCACCCGGTTGGAGTACGAAACCACTACCAAGACACACATCTGTGCCGCTTTACTGTGCCTGTTCATTTGCTGGCCCTGCGTTTGTATTCCCTACTGTTCGACATCGTGCCGTGATGCAAACCACTACTGCCCCAACTGTGGATCGTTCATCGGAACTTATCGAAAGTAAAAGCTCTCTGCCGTTAGTTGGGTGAGCTTTCCGACCACCGTTACCTCTTAGTATCGAGTATTAGTGACGGGAAAAGCTTGCCCCAAAAGAGAGTGGTTTCGTCAAAACGCTTAGTGAATTAGAGACCTGCCTACCCACGATTCGAGTGAGTAGGCCAATATCCAGTGTGATAGGGTGGCAGAGGGGGAGCCGATAGCGGTGGAACTGTTTTCGTTAATCTACTTTGGCCAGTTTTGTATGTCAGTCAGTGGTGGATTTTTAAGAGCGGGAGATGTTCAGTAGAAAACGTGCAGACTGATATAATTGAATGTGATCATCCCCAACATACATCGCCCCGTGGCGAGCAGAGTGAACGACGAACAATATAAAATAAACTCCTATTAGGTAATGCTAACAATGATGCCGAGACTGCCGAGCAAGTGTGAGAGAGATAGAGAGAAACCGAACATGGCTTGTGAAACGTTTGTTTTAGAAATATTTTATCGTGGCTAAAGTAGTTCAACCAAGCAACGGATTAGGTAAACGCAGAATAATGTAACGCAAACGATTGCACCGTGTAGTAGGGTAGGATCACTTCATTAGATAATTTTTTTTTTTGCTCATACACTTTAATGACGGGGATAAGCTGCAGTAATGTGCATTTCACTAGCATTAATGTAATGGAAATAAACCTTTCTTTAATTTCTACTATCTGGAAATCCTTTGCGCTAATATTGTGAAATCAATTTGGGTTTAAAAAAAATAAAGGGTTGTGTTCTAGACAGGCATTGTTGCTGACGGCAATGTAAACTTCGGTGCATTTTCGGATCTTCCGTTAGCAAACTCAAGTTTTGAGTGAGAATGCTTTTAGCTGTAAGTTTTATTTAAAGATTAGATTAATTTTAGAAAACTTAATATATAAACTTACAAATTTTAATCCACTTCACGTGTTGAAGTTCACTGTGTCAACAAACTGTTTTTAATGTGTTGTGCTATCTGTATATAAATTTTAATTTAATAATTGCTAGTATTTTAATTCATGTAAACTTACGAAAGAAAAGAATTCAATATATTTTACCACTAGCAAACACTTTTAAAATGCGAAAGAAAATAAGTACCTAATAGTTTTTAATCTGTCTTCCTTTTATTCTATTTGTTATCTGTTATCTTATAACTCTCCTTATCTGTCCTGTCACCTGTTCTGTCATCCATGATGTCAATTGTCCTGTCAAGCGTAGCGTTACGCCCAGTCAGCTGCCCTGCTGCAATTTGGCTCGCTTCAAGACCGGTATGCAACTGGCTGTCTCCAACATTCCCCGGCCCGTATTGCTGGAACTTCCTTCCAGCTGTACCGCTGCTTTGAACCTCAAGTACAGCCAGACTTGTTACTGGCCTCTGAAGCACTCTGCTACTAGTTTGGACGTCAGCGATGCGGATTCTGCCTCTGACGACCTTTCCGCGAATCCAGCTGTTCCGTATTCCACCATCCTCCAACATCACCAAATCTCCTGGCTGAATTGGTATAGAGTCGTCGAACCACTTGGTGCGTGTTCTGGTCCATCTGGCCCAGAAGAGGTCTAAAAAACTCTGCGCGTGGCCGAAGTTGGTTTTGAGAACAGCGCCAGTACCAACAGACGACTTGGTTGGCTGCACAACACCACTGGAGCTTAACATCAAAAAATGATTGGGGGTAAGCGCTCCGTCATCTTCCAAATCAAGTGGCACGTGCGTTAGCGGCCTAGAGTTCACGATGGCTTCCACCTCGACCAGACCGGTTCCAAAAGTCTCCTCGTCCGGATTCCTGCTGGTAGAGAGCGTGTCTAAACCTATTTTGACCGAACGGACCAATCGTTCCCACGAGCCACCCATGTGTGGGGCAGCTGGTGGATTCAAAATCCACTGAGTGTTGCAGTTGGTAAAGGTGTCAGCCAGTTTCTGGTTGATGCCTGCAATCTCCTGTTTTAACTCCTTCCTAGCGCCATGAAAATTGGTTCCTTGATCACTGAAGACCTGCTGCGGAGCACCTCTTCTTGCGATGAACCGTCGCACAGCCATTTTGCAGGATTCAGTTGACAGACTGCCTGCGACCTCTAAATGGATGGCTCTCACGGTTTGGGACACAAAGAGCGCTACCCATCTCTTCACACTACTACGACCGATCCGGATGTAGAAAGGTCCGCAATAGTCCACTCCGGTAAAGGAGAAAGGACGTACGTACGAAGACATCCTGGACTCTGGAAGGGGCTCCATTCTCGGAGCCCGTGGGGTAGTCTTGTAGACGATACACCAGTTACACTTTCGTATCTGTTTGCGCACTGCCGTGCGCAAGTTAGAAATGTGGAATTTTTGCCGAACCTCATTAACAATAGTCTCCACGTTGCAGTGGGCGTATTTACGGTGATACCAATCCAAAACGAGTCCAGTCACGTAATGGTTCCGTGGAAGCACTATTGGGAACCTAGCGTCATAGGAAGCGTAGTTGGCAGCACCAATTCGCCCTTCCTGTCTAATTACTCCCGTCTCATCGACGAAGGGTGATAATTTGTGAAGCGGGCTTGTTTTTTCCAACCTTGCTGCACTCGATTGTTGCTGCTGTCTTCCAAGCACGATGACTTCATCAGGATATGCCTTCATCTGCACGGCACGCCAAAGAAACTCCTCGGCATTCTGCAGCTCCCGTTGAGACAAAATGGGGTTGAGTTCGACAGGATCTCCGTTGATTTTGCTTCTGCAGCTATTCACACACCGCAGAAGGAATGCTGTGGCTCTCAATAATCTTTCCGACTTGGAATACCTGCTGTAGTTTATCAGAGGTTCAGGAATTTTCCGATGATGGGCATGTATCGGGCGTATCTCCTCAGCAGTGTCCTTCGTTGGCAGAATCCTTTTTGGCCACGCCGACTTCTCCTGGTACAAAAACTCAGGTCCGACAAACCACCTACAACCGCATGGAAGCTGGGTTCTTTCACCCACTTCGTTGCTTCATTCGCTACGTTAAGGCGCGTTGGCACCCAACGCCATTCCTCTATATTGGTCACATCTAGGATTTCGCTGATTCTGACCGCCACAAACTGACGGTATTTGCGCTGGTCCGACTGTATCCACGATAACACCGTGCTTGAATCGCTCCAGATTACTCTACGACGAATCGGCAGCGTGTTGTTTTCCTCAATTGACTTCACCAATCTGCTTCATATGACCGCTGCCTGCAGTTCCAACCGCGGGATTGACAGTGGTTTTAGTGGAGCGACCTTCGATTTTGCAGATACAAGTGCACAGCGGACCTGACCACGATCGATGATGCGAAAGTAAGCAACGCAGGCGTACGCTTCCTCACTTGCATCAACAAACACATGCTATTCAAGTGTGTCCAAGCTGTTCAGTGAATAGTTTGGGAAGTAGCAGCTAGGGATAGTCACTTGATCTAGCTCTTTCAGTACTTCCACCCAGTGACGCCATCGCACAGTGGTTCCCCTTAGAACAAAAGTTGGCCAAAACCTCAAAATTGTTGCTAATAGGCAAAAAAAAAAAACAGTTGAAATAGATGTTTTTTAGCTGTACAAAGAAAACTTGACAATCAAGACGTCACAAAAAGGAGTATAGTAGAACCAAAACCAATGCACATTGGGCCCAGCCGCATTTACCTAGGAAGACAAAAATGTTCGCGCCCAAACTGTCAGTTTTAGGTATATGGTTTCTTAGGGAAAGTTGCTTCATATTTTTTGTTCAATCTTTTTATGTTCGTAAAATTAGGGTGTTTGTCTCTTGTGACAATAATCCTCCCTATTGCCCTGCCCTAGAATGGGGGGTTTGACAATGGTTTGTCAAGTTTCATTTTGCATTTGTTTTTGTTTTTATCTAAGTTATTTATATAAGAAATATAATATTTCCATATAATTGCAATTTTAGGTTTGCTTTTGTAATTGCACGATAAATAGTTTACGTCAATTGAAATATTGAGTTGTATAAACTTGGCGAATCATACCTCTAACATAGTAGTAGTTAAAGTGTCGCATGATTGTACAACCACTACCTGCAACTAGTGTTGGAGATACTGGCAGGGTTGACTACGGATCAAAACGATCATAACTCTAACACTAAAATTAACCCGAAACTAACGCTCATTCATTGCATTTTTAGTTATAAAGTAGTTCTGTTTTACTAGTAATTGATCTATGCTTCATTCTATTGTTTTTATACTTTTTCAATAATCTGCCTACGTTGGTTTTTCTTTGTTTTCCTTTTTCTTATTCTCTTTTTATTGTTCTGCTCTTCTTTTGTTTTGTTTTTTTAGATATAACTAATACTAATACCTCTTTGTTTCCTCTCTAATGTTTCGTCTCTAATGTGTCTGCTATATCCCACCATCACGACGAGGGATGAGCTACCCTACATAGTACACGCCTATATGGGCGCCCAAAATAGTATGCCGCAAGTAAGTACCCGAGCAAAGCTGAAGATCAAATTGAAATCAAAATTTGCTGTTATGATGTAACTTATTTTGAATACTCCAGTTGATCTCATTTTGGTTGACTTAACGGTTAACACAGCAAAAATGAGAGCAAAATTTTATACTGTTGAAGCAAACGGAAAACTTATCCTGCTTTCAATGAAATCAATTTGTTTACTGATTTTGCATTCATAATGTTCAACTGAATACGGGCCTGGAGTAAATGGTTACCATTCATGTTTCTCAAGCTGAAAGACTTGGGCTCCAATCTCACCCCGGGCAAGTCACGAATGACCTAAAATGTGTTAAACAAATAAATAATCATAAGTTTAACGACAGATGAATTTCAATTAAATTTTAAACAAGACGAAAACAGCAGAACTTCAAGTTAAGTTGCTTTCATTTAAAAAGTTTTGACTGCATAATGCAAGCACAATATGATATCAGACTTATGTCGCAACATTTGAAATCAAAATGAGTTTTCATTATGATAGCAACTGCACACTTTAATATCGATTTGCTTTCATTTTGTTAACCGACTTTGCTCGGGTATATCACCAAAACAACTCAAGATCCAGAAATAAAAACCGATGGCGCTGCAGAATAATGAGGTAACTTCTACAATGTACTGTAATTTGTACAATAATACTCATATTACTTATATTGCTTTGAACAATCGTCACGTCGGTTATAGCTTGATATGATTGCCTGAACAATGCGTAAAGAGCAAATCGAAACATTGAACGTCGCGTGATAGTGGAATTTAATCAAGGCCTAAATACTTTTTCGTAGCCTTTTGTTTTCGGATTTGAAAGATCGTCGGTTGCAGTGGCTTCCTTACTGAGCAGAAAAACGCGGTCCCAGGTCCTTTCATATTAAAAATGTATGGTAAGGTCGCTTTTTTATCGTGTATTTTGCTAAACCTTTCGTTGTCGTCGGTGCCAGGTTTGAATAGTTATAACAACTTGAGTAACGGTATGATATGATATGAGGGGCTCGGTGGCCTTAGAGCAACCGTTTTTGCTTACTGAGCAGAACATCCTGAGTCTAATCTCAAGCTCATTCACATCAAGATTCGTAAATCGTTTTTTTTTTTGTGTTAATATGACTACATGGTAATAACAGCAACTCGATGATTAAAAAGGAGCAGAAGACCGTGGGTTCAATCCCAAGCTCCTTCGCGTTATACGATCGTTAGGGCATCAATTCAGCTTATCGTTTACCAAAACAAGCCCTGCTGCAAACCCAACCCTCTTACCCAACATCCCAGTGATTCCTCGTGGAAGTGCAGAGGACTCCTCGGCTTCCATCAAAGCGAGTGTCACGTCAACACATTCCTACCCATTCCTTTCTTGACCTGCGTTCAGGCGCGGCTGGCGCTGGTATTGCCTAATTCGAAATCACCAGTTTTTACACATTGAGGATGATTGATCGTCCCAAGCATCGTCTATTGGTTCTCTGTGTAATTACAGCTGGTCTGGCAATAACAGAGTAGCAACCGTGGGCGGTCAATTATGCTCATGCTCATGCTCATTGTTTCGGTTATGGTTCAATATTGGTTCAAGTATTTTTCCTGGAATGTAATAAATTATGAACATTCAAATGTGGCAAGCTGTTATATATTTTGGAGTAGTACCCCAGTAAAGTACACAAACACATACATGTTGTGCGATAAAACAACTACCAAAAAATACGTCGTTTCAGTAGCTCCATCATTAGTTTTAAATTAGGTCTTTGAAGCAGAGAAGAGAGTGAATGTTGCATTTTATGATAACGCAACAGGCAGTTGTTTTTCTTATCAGAAGACGGTACTTTCAATATTGAACAAAATGTTGGTTCATATGCCAGCAAAGTATAACGATCATACGGGGTTTAAGCACCTATTTGTTCTCCAATTTGGAGGACAACTTTAACATAAAATTATCATGCATCATCATTATGTAGTTTACAGCGTGTTGGTAGAATGATGCAAAATACAAAATGTATGGTAAGATCGCTTGTTTATCGTTTATTTTGTAAAACTTTCCGTTGTCGTCGGTGCCGGGTTTGAATACTTATAAAAATTTGAGTAACGCTATAATGTGAAATAAGGGGCTCGGTAGTCTTAGAGCAACCGGTTTTGCTTACTGAGCAGACCATCATGAGTCTAATCTCAAGCCCATCCACATTCAAGATTCGTCAATCGTTTTTTTTTTTTTTGTTAACATGACTACATGGTAATAACAGCAACTCGATGATTAAAAAGGAGCTCGTCTGCCTAGTGGCAAACGTTTTTGCTTGCTGAGCAGAAGACTGTGGGTTCAATCCCAAGCTCCTTCGCGTTATATGATTGTTAGGACATCAATTCAGCTTATCGTTTACCAAGACGAACCCTGCTGCAAACCCAACCCTATTACCCAATATCCCAGTGATTCCTCGTGGAAGTGCAGAGGTGTTCTCGGCTTCCATCAAAGCGAGTGTCACGTCAACACATTCCTACCCCTTCCTTTCTTGACCTGTGTTCGGGCGCGGCCGGCGCTGGTATTGTCTAATTTAAGATCACCAGTTTTTACGCATTGAGGATGATTACTAGTCCCAAGCATCGTCTATTGGTTCTCTGTGTAATTACAGCTGGTCTGGCAATAACAGTAGCAACCGTGGGCGGTCAATCATGCTCAAGCTCATCAATTGTTGAATTTCTAGGTCAGAGCAAAAGCTCGTATGAGTCATGCGGCAAATTGCGACCTCAAACGAATAAAACTTATCATGTGACACCTCAAATCACATTGGCATTAAAAAAAAAAGTTTCCCAGGATCCAGTCGATTTCCGGAAACCCCTTGAAAAGTAGCCAGTTTTAGACTTGGATATGCGATGGTTCAAATCACATGAGAATTCATCTATACTTCCTCTATGCTCTGTTTAAGAAAGTTGTGACTAGGAAAGTAAACAGAAAATTTTGTTGCTGCGCGCGAAAGAAAATTTAAACAAACCGAAGCACACCTGACATCCAATGCAGGAAACAACTAGGTCCAACCATGATACTAATATAAATTCGGAATTTCGCCAAATATACACACTTTTTAATAAAATTTATGCAATAATAGTCTGCTAGCATTCAGACTTCTTGAACTAAATAAGCGCCGGTAAAAAAAATGTCCAACATGATTCATTTTTGGAAAGGTTCAACCTAAATTCATAACTCCAAAGGTTGTTACAAATTAATTTGAATTTCCTACATCGAGTTACCTTCACTTTCTCCAGCGTCCCAACCAGTAAATGGTGACGCATTACCTTTAACTTCTTTCATGTTTGCTTGATAACAGTGAACTTGCTCTGCAGCGGTCTTTGGAGAACCGTCAGCCTCACGATCCTTTGCATCCAACTGCCAGTAAAACACTTGACTTTAAATGATCTTTATTTCTTGTATTTGTAATGTTTACATGTATGAGTTATCAAGCGACACAGATGCGTCTTTTTAACGTTAGTTCTTTTGAGATTTCAATTAGGGGAAATGTCTCTAATGTTGGCCTATGGATCTAAGATTGGGCCCAACGCTAAAAATATGCTATTTAACAATTTTATCTAGATGAACGCGTTATTGGGACGTTACTAATGGATATTTTTGGTTGCTATTGAAAATTTAGTCGATTGCTGAATTTATGTATGGGCCCAAATTAGGGACACTTAGGCCGACATTACCTGCATTTCCCCTATTATTAATAACAATTCTTAGTCCTATCAGGCCTGTTTTAGAGAATGACCACCTTGGTGGGATTGGTTTGTTTTAAATTTGAAAAAGGAGACTACTCAAAACTACTATTTACAACTATAATTCACCTACAACTACTATATACACCTAATCTACTATATACAAATTGCTTACAAATTACATTTTTGTGCAAATTTAGTCTTAATTTCGTTAATTCTGGAATCTATTTTGGCAATGCCTGCCTCTTCGTGTAAATTTGTTATTCTAGTGTCGAAAGGACGATCAAGTACCATCCTCTGCATTCTATTCTGAGCGACCTGGAAGTTGTTCCTGTGAGTCTGTGCACATGATTCCCACACCGGAGCTGCGTAGAAAGATCGCAGGTGCTATGATTTGTTTGTAGACAGCCAGTTTGTTCACCCTTGAGAGGCGGGATATGCGACAAATCAGCGGATACAGACACCTAACCTAGGCAGAACACTTGACTACAGTTTTCTCTGCATGCGAACGGAAGAGGAGCTTTTCATCGAACAACATCCCGAGATAGGTTACTTCGGCAGACCACTCAACCCTTGTGCCATCCATGATTACAGTACAAGATGGAGCCGGTTTCAGTTTGGGCGATTGCCGATGGAGGAACATGATCGCTTGTGTTTTGGAGGCATTTATTTTGATTTTCCACGTGGTGGCATAATCAGCAAAGGCGTTAAGGAATCGTTGAAGTTTGTTCGTTATTTCGCGAGGCATCCTTCCTTTGACGGCTATTGCGGTATCATCTGCGAACAGGAAAAACTCGCAACCGTCTCCGAGGTGCGGAATGTCGGAAGTATAAATAGACTGCCTTGCGGGACTCCTGCTGGGATGGAAGACGTGTCTGAAAGACAACCATTCAGCGATACCTTAAACGACCTTTTCTGGAGGTAGTTACGGGTTATTTTAACCAGATGTAATGGGAAGTTGAAGTTACAAAGCTTGTACACAAGTTCGTCATGCCAAACATTGTCAAACGCCTTCTCAACGTCTGACAAGGCCATGGCTGTGGACTTGGATACAGCTTTGTTACTTCGGATGTTATTCATCACCCTGATGATTGGTGGAGTGCCCCTTTCTGAATCCAAACTGTTCCGGAAGGAGAATGTTGTTTTCCTCGACAAACTTGAGCAAACGATTGAGAATGAGTTTCTCGAACAATTTGCTCAGCGCTGAAAGGAGGCTGATTGGTCTGTAGCTTGAAGACAATGTTGGATCCTTACCGGGTTTGCGGATTGGTATGATTTTTGCTGCTTTCATCTGTTGAAGATAACGGTTCGAAGAGACTGCACTTTCATGCTGAGTCTCTTCAAGATCAAGTTGAATATACCGTCAAACCCGGGAGCCTTCATGTTCTTGGTGCATTTCAGCGCTGAGCAAATCTGTTGTACTGTAATCATATCCGCCGGAGGCACGACACAAGGGGAGGCATCTAGGTTTTGAACGCATTGCGCAACCTGATCATCCAGCGGACTTTATACCCCGTTCACATTACAGCCTATATCACGTTATATAGGCTGTCTTGCAATGAACACTCATACAAAGGATTTCCAGTGAAAACTAGATGTATGAGTGCTCATTGCAAGACAGCGTATATCACGTGATATACGCTGTAATGTGAACGGGGTATTAGATAGTCGTGCCAAGCAAATGCGATGAAGCGACGTGCTTGCCGATCGCATTTGCTATCTCCTGTGGGGTGATTAAAAGCCGATTGTCATCATTTTCGACTCTGAGAGGTGGAACGGGTTTGGGATGAGTTTTCAGGACCTTGGCTACCTTCCAGAATGGTCTGGAGCGGTCGTCCAGATTCTGGACAACACGCCCGAAACTTTCATTTCGGATTGAGTCCATTCTGGAAGCAATCTGCCTGTTCAGATCGGCCATTTCACGTTTTTTGCCCCCCTCTGAAACTGGCGTCTACGCACATTTCTCAATCGAATCAATAATTGGGTATGGGAATCAATAGCAACAAACTTACCCCTCACAGGAACTTGTCGAATGCATGTCTCGTCAGCCACGGATATGGCCTGCTGGAGTCCTTCCAGCGCCCGGTCAATGTCATGTACGGTGTCGAGCGGTGGATTTCAAACGATGTTGCTCTCCACCATTCGTCCGTACTGCACCCAGTTGACATGGTGGTAGTCTTTACGCAGGCAGCTTCTAGCAGGAACCACGTTGACACCGACTTCAGTCACCACCGGTTCGTGGTCGGAGCTGAGATCGTTGTGCGCCTCCGGCTTGGATAGTCAGATGTTTGACCGAAAAAAGTCCAGGGTGGAGGGATTTCCCGCCGGAGAGATGAAAGTGGGTTCGTCAGGAAATTGCACAGTGTACAGTCCATGTTGTGCGTGGTCGAACAATAGACATCCGTTCCGGTTCCTCTGGTAGTTCCACTAAGCTTCATGGCGGGCGTTCAGGTCACCCCCAACGATGAATTGAGAGCTAGTACGGGTGATGGCGGTCAGGTCCTTTTTGAATTGGATTCCTAGTCCATTGCTTGCGGTACACTGGCGTGGGCAGTAAACAGTGATAAACCGGACGTTTCCAGTTGGTGATTCCACCTCCACACTAACGGCCTCGATGATAGAAGTGCGGATGTGGGGGCAGAGTGCAAAACTTGATTCCCTTTCTGACGATGACCGCTACATCACCCCCCTCAAACCGGATAATGTTGTGGTCAAGCAACCAGAAGCTGTCACCGGACTTTAGGTGGGTCTCGGTTAGAAGAACCACGTCAATGCTATGCTTGCGGAGGAAGTCGGCAAGCTCAATATGTTTTGCTCTTACAGAGCAAGCGTTCCAGGTAGCGATGGTTAGCGGTTTAGGCACCATACTGGATGATGAACTTACCGAGCACTTAGATATGTTCGGTCTTGTTGCGGCACTTACGTAGAGCACCGGTCATATTGATGAAAATCTCCATCAATTCATCTGCTGTAAACAGATCGGGATTATTTGGTTGAGCTGTTTGTTGTCTCCAGAATCCAGGGGGGGATGGAGAGCTTTGTCCAGCAGAAGATCCAGACGTTTCTTGAGGGGGGGGGGGGGTTCGCACCGTTGGATTCGCTTGTCCATGAAGAGGCGGAAAGTCCTCCGCTTGAAAGCCGGGACCTTATCCTTCCTTCGTGTTGGTTGATTTTTGGTGCACGCCTGATTTCGGATGCGCTTGAAATCCTCTCGTTTAGGGCACTGCTTGTTGGATTCTTGGTGAGCACCACCACAGTTGGCGCATTTTAACGCCACGGCTCCATCCGCAGGGCAGTCGGAAATGGCGTGGTCTTGAGCGCAATTGCCACAGCGTGGCTTAATGTTGCAGTTGCGGGTGCCGTGTCCAAAGTTCAGACACCGTTGGCACTGAGTCACATCGCGATGGCCGCCACGGTATGGCTCCCAACGGACGATGATGGTATTGATGGATCGGATGGCTTTCAGCGCGTTGAGCGTCACCGTTCCCTTCTCGAAGTGTACCAGAAAAGGCTATCCGGATACGCCTTCACATTTTCGTCCTTCCTTGTCATCCGATAGACGGCACTTGGGGCCAGCTTGTACCGGTTTCTGATTTCAGCTTCGATAAACTTTGGGTCGAAGTTTGGTAGGCCCCTAATGACGACCTTGAATGGCTTCTCACCGGGAATATCGTGGGTGAAGAATTCCACCTTGGAAGTCCTCAGGTGGGCGACGACCAAGTCATACTCCGCTTTGGTACGAAGCACCACCTTGGTGCCGACTCTGCCCAACTTGTATTCGGATTTAACGCCCAGCGTCGTTAGATCTGCGATGAGCTCATAAAGATGGGCATTTTTCACTACCAATGGAGGTAGCTTCACTTTTGCCGCACTCGGGGCGGCAGAATTTTCGTTGCCGATGGCGTCGCCGAAATCACCGATGCCGCTGGCGTTCGTTGCAGTGACATCGGACTGGCCTCGATTCTTCTTTCTCTTCTTGCTGCGTTTTTCCAATACAGCTGGCTGGATATTCCCATCTATGGGGAGAACAGCATACCTGTTCGAGGTAGGCATACCGGAGCTTCCTTCACCGAAGTTCTGGACCTTCGTCGGGCTTCGCGACCGATGCTTCCTCATTTCGGGGCACAAACACACGCACGACAAACCACCAAAGAGAGAGCGCGAACACTATCGCCACGAACTTTTCAAACAACTCGAGAGAGCGAGCTAACACCGAACTGAACTGCTTGACGATCAAGCAGAGAATGATGAATGAGTTGAGGCACATTAGCAGCACTGTTTTATAACTTTTCTGATTCAAGCAGTACGATGTGCAACCAAATTGTACTTGATTATGAGGACTGGGTTTGGGGAGAACGTTTATTTCATGAATACAGTGATAAAATTATCACTTTTTTTTGTCCATTTTTAAAACAGTTTTTTATGAAAAATAAAAAAAATATTTCAACAGCTTACGAAAAGTATTTCTTATCGATTGGTGTATTTGGATTTTAATTTTATCTATAAATGACAAAGCTTATAGCGTTCAAAAAATTACACCTTTTCGTGACGGTCGCACTTTTAGATTTTCGATTTACCCCCAGTACCTTCCCGTAAGACGTAGTCTACGTCAAAAAAGATGGATTGAAACTGCAAACAGGTTCCACGAAAAGTGGAATTTCCTAAATTGTCTTGGGGAAATTGATGGCAAGCACATTGCTATCAGGTGCCCTCCAAACACTGGAAGTCTATTTTTCAATTATAAGGTATTGTGGTATTATGTCTAGCGTTCAGTATCATATGGACTTAACTGCGATGATCGATTGTCTTCATAGATTTTCTTTTTTTGCTAATAACTCAACTGGATTCACATTTCTCGGTGCATGCAATTGCTTTTGCTAGCTAATACAACGTTTCCTTACACTTTAGTGTAATAATTTCGGAAAATTTGTTCACTGAACTGTGGCAATGCAAAGAGAAAATCGATGAAGATAATCGATCATCGCAGTTAGGTCCTTATGATTCTGAACGCTAGATGTATTCGTTAATGCAATCCAAACGTAATTTCAGATGAACATTCCTGGAGAAATTCAGTCATTGCATGTACCTGATGAGTTTCCAAGATTCGATGGACAAATTATACTGCTCATCACTTTTGGATGTAGGTACCTAAAAATGATATAAGATTAGTGGTGGATCTCAGAGGCCCAAATCAAGCCATCATCTGAAGTCCACGAGGTGTTTTCTATGGAGATGCACATCTTGTGAGTAGCGGTTGGACATAAGTCCACTCTTCACGCGAATGAAGTCACGACTTAAGCCCAAGCTTTTAAACCACGCTCTCGAAAAAACATTAGGAATAATTGAATATAACAACTGTCCGAGATTTCCATTGTCCCAATCGGTTGGCCAACTCGCAAGGGTACTCTGACTGGTCACTTTTACTGATGTTCCGGATCTTCTGGAGGACGGTCCCATAGCCATCCGGGTTCATTTTTATGCCACGATCTCAAATTCATTCTTAAATCACAGTTCTTAGAGTTTAAAAAAATGCGGAGGTCTAGGATTAGTTTCGTGGATTGACCACTCATTCGGAGGACCGTTCCGCTATCTCCAGAATCCATATTAAGGAACCATGACTGTATTCTGACTAATTATGAACATTTATGTTCATTAATCAAAATTATAGATCTGAGGCCACTTGCAAAACCCATAAACCTTAAAAAACGTGTAACGACTCTTTTCACTTAAAAAAAGGAATTGAGCCTACATTCAATAACCCTAGGGATTCCAGTGGTACCACCTTTTTTTGAAATTCATCAAGAAATGGCTTAGATATGGTATTGCAAACTTGCCGTTACACGTTTTTCGAACTTAACTCTTTCATTTTTTGCTCTTTCATAGAGATTTCCATCTTTTAAACGCATAACTTACTTAAGTTCGCCAACTTATAAGAATGAGAAAATGAGTGCATTCACTCATCTTTTGCATCCTGGTTATGCCCATGAATAACCCGGTTAGGCATTTCCCAGTTTCTTGAGCTAAAATTTAAGGATTTTCTTTCTGAACAAACGAAGTCTTTTCTTATTGTAATAGAAGTACAAACACACACACACACACATATATATGTTTATTTAATCAACCTCAAAATTTTTTGATTTTTTGATCTCTAATGGTTTTTCCGCGATCTTAATTCTAGTTACATATCCTGCCTGCCACATGAATATTTATGTTTGTCAATAACCCGGATGATCTTATATTAGCTTAAAATTAGTCGAATATCTACTGTTCGCTCCATTAATCGAGTAAATTTCAGACATCACTAATTCTGACGATGTTAACCCTCGAGAGGCATCGAAGCACTATAACATCAAAAATCGTACAATAATAAATAAAAAAAGAACCAATAAAACCTAAAAAAATGGCTTCTTGGTTGGAAAATTTCTAAGGTTTTCCCGGCACATTTTAATTTTTAGTGCTGATTTTTAGTTTTCTATCGCTTATTCAAGATTTTTATTTGGAAATGAATCGATTATTATTGAATGATTCAAGGTGTTTATTGCTCAAACAAATATTTTCTATTGCTATTTTTAAATTTTCTGTTGCCACTTTTTCAATTTATTGCTGCTAGTTTTCCGTCGATCTACCGTCAATCTCCGTCGATTACTGACGCCAGGGAGGCAACTCTCACCTGGACCCTATCTATCGACCGATCAAGTCACTGAACGGGGACCAATGGTTTTACTTCCCTGATCAGAGATTTTATGCCTCAGAAAATTCCAATGGAGCCGACTAGGATTGAACCCAGGCCCTTTGAAGTGAGACCGGCGCCGCTATCCAAGAAAAACTAATTTCAATCTTTCACTTTTCAAAATTCGGTCTAATTACCCATTCAGCCTAATGGCCTATATAAATTCACATGAACGTAACAATGAGCTTTTATTCGAGATAAAACGGCGATTGACGTGTTTGTGTACAAATGCAATTACGCCCAAATCTCAAATCACTCCGGAATATCTTCATTAGGGTGCCAATTACTGTGAAAAATGTGTATTTCCCCGAAATAATTTGGGCTCAATCGGACGTGATTTATGTCGGCGCTAGATCGGTAAAGTTGGAATTTTTTGAAAATGAAGAAATTTCCCCATTTCGGAGATCAATTAGGGTGGGTGAGCCAGTGATAGTGGAACAAAGCGATTTTATTTATTATAAAATAAATATATGTTCTACATACTATTTTTATACGTCAATCTATAGCTTTCAATCTCCAGCTTGCTAGAAAAATATTACATTGTGAATAAATTGTATGTTTTTTTTGCAAATGCATTCTCCATTAATAGGAACACTGTTCCAGTTGTTGTGGTAGTTGCTAACTTTGGTTTCTATAATAGTGGAATGTATTGGTTTCTTATGGGTTGGAACACTACCACAACTATAGGTGCAAAGGAGTCAAAATATTGAGGAACATTAATTATAAAGAGAGAGAGAGAGAGAGAGAGAGAGAGAGAGAAGGATTAGTAATTTCCATTTAATTCCAGTACCTTATCTGCATTTCGTCTAAATTGTACAATACACTGAAAAAGTCTGCACGTTGTAGACGAAACACGCGTATCTGTCAAGGGTAAGCAAATAAGGTAGTGGAATGAAATAGAAATTACTAATCCTTCCCTATCTCTCTCTTTCTACAGGTATTCCACTAAGAGGCCCACGTTCATCAGCAAAATCAATTGTTTTCCGTCAATTTTAGGCTAATTTTGAGATTGAAATATGCAAATCTGCTTTATTTTAGGAGATCTGCCGGTGAAAAATAAAATTTTCCGGTTTTCCATCATTGATCCACCATAACCATCCAACCACAACTAAAGGTACACCACTATTACTGGAACGCACCTATCCTATTATTTTTTGACACCAAATGACATTAAAATACATGAAACGTCCAAAATCTAGTGTTACCTCGAAAACAAAAGAACGACTTTCTAGGAATTGCAATTGTATATATTTTTAAACCATCACCAGCATCTTATACGTGATGCTTCTTTCTTCTTCTTATTCGCATTTCAAGCTTATTGCTTAGTGCATATTAGCTTATTGCGTGCTCTCAACTTAGTGTTCTAAATGCACTTCCACAGTTATTAATTGAGAGCTTTCGATGCCAATGCTAATGCATGAATTTGTATATTGTGTGGCAAGCACAATGATACTCTATGCCCAGGGAAGTCGAGAAAATTTCCAACCCGAAAGATTCCCTCGACCGGACCGGGAATCGAACCCGCCGCCTCCGGCTTGGTAATACCGTGCCTTTACTGACTAGGCTATGAGGCCCGTGATGCTTTACTAGGGTGTTTTTTTTTTGTAGCATCTTTTGCGAACAGTGTTTTTTTTTTTTTAATTTAAGTTCAATGAAAATATTCAATTCGTTTCAAATTGGATATTTCGATGTGCAGTTATCCTAGATAAAACAGGCATCCAGCTAGAAGTTATGTTGTGCGGCCTGGCGTAAGAAAACATGGATTTGTTAGTAAATTCGACGCTTTTGGACAATGCTGGACATTTACCAGTTTTTCAATAGTTTATTGTTGAAAATCAACATTCGTAAGCATCGATGCGTAGCCATATTTCTGACCGATTTATGATAAAATTATTGACATTGGACCAGGAGCAGCTGAGTTATTAAGGTTCAAAATCTTTCTTATTTTGTTACTTGTTCCATTTTCGGTTTTCACAAAGTGTACCCCAAAGTGTACCGACGTAGTCCTACGTAAAAAAAAAACCAAAAACATTATGGAACGTATGCATAGGGGAGAGCGCTACTTCGTCGTAATCGCTCATTTCCGTTCTATCGATCAGAAAATATCAATAATATCAATGATTTCACCGTGCACAAATCAATAGGGTAACTGATGATGGTTGGACCTATTTAGGCCGGTTTCACACGACGTCAACATTCATGTCTTATTTTTTTTATGAATTCAACATATAATTATGAAAAATGCATGATTAGGGGAGAGATCTACCTTTCTTGTTTCTAATAATAACATAAAAAGTTAAATATTATGAACAAATGATTTTATAAAACGTTTTAATTCAGCAAAGAATTATGATGTTAGTTGGACCTATACTGATCTTGGTTGGACCTAAAAAATGATGATGGTTGGACCTATTTTTGCAAATGCTAGTTTAGCCCATATTTGTTCAAAAACTTTGCTCAGAGCTTATTGGTATCATGAAAAAAACCTTTTTATACAGTTTTTAAGAATTTGCTATTTAAAAAAATCAATAAATTTGAGTTTAACTTCGTTTTTAAAAAAGTTCACTTTCCACGCAGTAGCTATTAATCATGGCTCATTTTCTCGGAAATCATTGACCTGATTTGGAAAATTTTTAACGTCAAACTATAGGTATTGTGATCCCATTTAAAGATATCGAATATTTTTGGAATCGGTCAACTAGTTCCGGAGATATGGCCGGAATAAGTTCCAGGGTATATGGATCATGATCCTAATAGGAATAAAACCTATCATGCGACACTTCACATTGCTTAAAAATTAGATAACAAGATCAATAACAAAATTGAGTGCCTTGGACCACATTGGCCACTTCCGGGCATGTTCTGGTTGCCCTCGGGGAATTTAGGGGCTTAAAATGACAGAATATCAGAACTTAATTCCGGTTTTATAGTTTTTTTTCGGAAATAAGTTTCAGTTAGCAATGTTTAGTTTGTTAACATTTTATTTCAAGTTAACCCACACACAGAAGGTGTATGGGAAGTGCTTAATGTAAATTCATATTAACAGATTCTTTCGGCGCTTTCGTGGTAGTTCGGAAATCGGTGGTTACCTTTTCAGCCAACCTGACGATGGAATTCCTCCTTTTAATTTACGCCCAACTAGTGACGCAAGGTCTTTAGCAGCTTCCAAGATCTTTTTGGTCGTCTTGGGACTGCCAGAAGCAGCGCACATACAAACCCAATCCTCTAGCTGGTTCTCCAAATCAACACTCAACACTATTTCCCTTCCATATTTCTTGCCGTGGCTTCCCTTAATTTTTGCGTGAAGTGTCGTTTTCGGAATATTGTACCTTTTCTTTGCCTGATACGCGGTAAGTGATTTATTTCTTACTAAAAGAACAGCCTCTTGAAGATTTTCGACCGTATAACTCTTTTCTTTACATAGTTGAAGATGCTAATTTCAAACAACAGACTGTAGTGGTAATTTTTATACGATAGATGGAGTAGATGAAAGCATAGAGTTGATAGTTCCGTTAGAGTACGGCAGTGTGAAGATTGCATATAGATATTAGAATAGCGAGCTAGGACAACTTTTAAGGAAGGTACAAATCGGTTTTTTCATCTCTCTTTACCAAACTCCCCCTTTGGGGAGGGATGGTGAGGGGTGTCAACCCCCCAAGAAACCCCCCCCCCCCCGCCACCACTGGCAAAAAGAGATGAAAACCGACCGCTCAAGTACCAACTGCGTGTTTCAAACAGTTCTACCGATTTTTTACCGCACTACAGTTGTTATTCGAAGAAAGGCATCCAGTCGTAGGTTTGGAAATTGCAACTATTGTTTACCCCTACCACGATATGTGCTCCTGTTCTTTAGCCATTTTTTTCAATCGAAGAAACTGATCACTCGGCCAAAACGAAATCGAATTTCAAATCATCTGCGCTTGAAGGATGTAGACAAACCGAAGCGCACCTAGCGACCGTCTTAGGAAACACATAGGTCCAACCATCATCATGCGTAGGTCCAACCATGATCATATTTATCTATTCGAATTTCGTCAATTATTCAAACATTTTAGTGAAACCAATGGATAATTGACGTACTAACGTGTTGTTTACACCTTAAAGCAGTATTTTACTGCATGAAAATACAAATAAATGTAAAAAATATTCCTTTTTTGTATGTTTGAAAGTAAGGCATGCTGACGAGCTAATGCGTGGAAAGTGAACTGTTTTGAAAACACGTTGAAACTCAATTGTTTTGAAGTTTTTTCAATAAAACACCCATGCAAATTGAAGAAAAAGAGTTTTTTATGATAGTAGAGTGATCTTTGAAAAAAAAAATAGGTAAGATTGACTTAACTAGCGATTGAAAAAATAGGTCCAACCATCATCAGTTTTTGGATAGGTCCAACCAGAATCAATTACCCTAATAGGTTTGTTCAGATGCGTTAGTTCATTAACTACAACATAAATCCTGTTAGAGCGTATTGTATGAATATTTACGCTCATTGTTCTCAAAACAAAAGAAGCACTCCTAGAGAGTCACCTTTTTCTACGTTTATCCGTAGGACGAAGAAAATCTAATGGCATTTCAATGCGTTAGGACGGAATTGAAACTCATAGAACGAATTTAGAATCAAGAAGCAGTATTAGATTTTACACAATATCTCAACAATTTGTGACTCTTTATCAAATCCAACCGTACGTATGGAAAGATGAATAAGTTTAGAAGTTATCTTTGATAGAAATATTCCTTGTTTTGATTAAACTCGTTCAGAAAAGAGACGTAAAGCGCGGGTTGTGCTTAGTAGGACGGAAATAAGATCAAAACCCTACATTCCGTAACGCCAAAGTGGCATTTGTATTCATAGGGTAACTGTCTATATTCTATACTATATATTCGTGTTGAAAATAAACGTATTTGTTTTTGTTTGGTTTGACAGCTATGTGAACAAAATAAACATAGGGGAAATGTAGGTAACGTCGGCCTAAGTGTCCCTAATTTGGGCCCATGCATAAATTCAGCAATCGACTAAATTTTCAATAGCAACCAAAAATATCCATTAGTAACGTCCCAATAACGCGTTCATCTAGACAAAATTGATAAATAGCAGATTTTTAGCGATGGGCCTAATCTTAGATCCATAGGCCAACATTAGAGACATTTCTCCTGTATTGAAATTATTTTAGTAGTTGAGTGCAGGGAAAAGCAAAATAAAACGGATTGCAAAGAAATGAAAATAAAAAAGATCTTCGGGCAGCGCATCTAAATCACTGCTTATTTTGGGGTGCAATTAAGGGTGAGCTGTGGGTATTGGGGTCCTTGTCCAGGATACGGGGACCCGTCGGGGTGAAGTTGATACAGTGGGGTTCCGCCGGTTTTTTCAATTAGTTTCCGGATCCATCTTCGGTTTTGCCACTTTCGGGACGTTTTCTGTTAGGTTGAGCAAAGCTGGGGCAACTTTTTCCGAATGTAAACAAAAAGAAAATAAAAAGGCATGACACGCTAAAAACCGTTTACACGCTAAAAAACGTTTAAACTAAACATGCTTTAGAATTTAATTCAAACATAAATAATTTAGTTTAAAACATGCTTTCAATTTACTTTGAATAATTAAAATGTTTAGAGTTGTGTTTTGTTTTAAATTTTTTCTCACAAGATTTACACTTTAATTCACCATCTGCTGAATCTCTTAACTTGCTGAAGAACAGAGCCGTATCAAAATTTGATTTGCGTTTCTGCGACATCTTGCAACCAACTGAAGGTTATGAATTCTCGATGAACATTTCAAATGGTCCTATCTGCTTTGATCGATTCTCTTCATCGAATTTCTCTTTTCATAACCACTGCTATGCAAACAAATTTCGCGCTAATTCTACAACATAGTTTGATAAAGGAGGTTCTTATCTAGCGTCAAAAACGTCAAATACAACAGGAAAAGGTTTTTCAGCTCTGTTATTGACGAAAGAGAAAGTCGATGAAGAGAATCGATCAATGCAGATAGGACCTTTTGAAATGTTTATCTAGAATAAATCGATTCAGACTCCACCTGATTTAAACAACGCTAGACCAACAATTGAAATAGGCGGAGCAACAAAATGTAAACATAAATTCATGGCTTTAAACATAAATTCTTCGAAAATCAAAGCACATCCAAACAATCTAACGTCATCATCTGATTGAGTAAACTTCCTTTATCAAATGAAAATTTTAATTTACGTGGTAGTGTTTTGATTCTCAAGAAGTTTGTGTTTAAAGCCATTGCATACGTTTGGTTGTTTTGCCTATTTCAATTGTTGGTCCAGAAAGATTTCCGAGCTACCGTGTGTGCAGAGAGGGTAGCGAATTGAATGAATGAACATGTTAAAAGGCAACAGGAGAATACGAAGACAGCACCAAGGGATAATCCATAAACAGAGTACTAGTTTTTCCCTCGTACATTCTAAGTCAGAAATATAATTTCGTTTATCCACTCATTAAGCACTTAGCGGAAAAAACGTTCAAAGATTATTGTGACTGAGTTTGAGTAACCCAAAAAGTGGTCCCCGAGTTAAAAAAAAAAATCAATCTCTCAAAATGTTATGTTCTCTGGGAATGATCCTTAAGTCCATTGTATGTATTGTTGTGTATCATAATATTGAATGGAAGAACCGTGCATAATTCAAATGCCGTGCGAGCTCTCTCCGAATGCATAACGAGGCTCTATATTTACGGTTTCACCTAGTCCATCCCGAAGTTTAAAATGTTGTTTGGTGAGCAGAGCCGATGTAAATCACGCTTCACTCAAAAACGAACCCCGCATCACTCATCGTGATGCGTTTTTGTGGAATTCTAGCTTGAGCATCAATCTGAGCTCGAGCTCTTTTGCGTTCTTTGGATTTGACACCATTGCTCTTTATATGTGAGGGATGAACTAGCTCACGATGAATGAGCATCTATACTGAATAATCTGAGTTCGAGGAGCTTAGGCAAGCATGCCTGAAACATGTTTGAGTACAGAACAAAAAGTATATTTTGTGCAGAATATGTAAAAAATGTGGGAATTCGTATGTTGTTCAAAATGCATCATCCAGAGAATCCTCATCTTCAGAGCATTCGTTGCTAGACAAATCGTATAACCAATTTACACTTGCATCTGCATTATCGAAAAGTGTTCTATTATATTCATCCTGAAGATCCAAATTTGCAGATCTATCGAGAAGAAGTTTAGCAAGTTTGAAATGCCTATTTTGAATTGCATAGTGGAGAGGTGTTCTATTATTTTCATCCTGAAGATCTAAATTTGCAGATCTATTGAGGAGAAGTTTAGCAGTTTTTAAATGCCCATTTTCACTTGCATAGTGGAGAGGTGTTCTATTATTTTCATCCTGACGATCCACATATACAGATATTCTGAGGAGAAGTTTAGCAACATCTAAATAACCAGTTTTTTTTCTATAGTGGAGAGGTGTTCTATTATATTTATCCAGAAGATCCACATTTACAGATCTATCGAGGAGAAGTTTAGCAATTTCTAAATCCCCATATTCACTCGCATAGTGGAGAGGAGTTCTATTAATTTCATCCTGAAGATCCACATTTGCAGATCTATCGATGAGTAGTTTTGCAATTTCTAAATACCCATATTCACTTGCATAGTGGAGAGGAGTTCTATTATTTTTATCCTGAAGATCCACATTTGCAGATCTATCGAGGAGAAGTTCAGCAATTTTTAAATGCCCATTTTTACTTGCATAGTGGAGAGGTGTTCTATTATTTTCATCCTGAAGATCCACATTTGCAGATATATTGAGGAGAAGTTTAGCAATTTCTAAATAACCACTTTTTTTTCTATAGTGGAGAGGTGTTCTATTATATTCATCCAGAAGATCCACATTTACAAATCTATCGAGGATAAGTTTAGCAATTTCTAAATGCCCATTTTCACTTGCATAGGTGAGAGGTGTTCTATTATCTTCATCCTGAAGATCCACATTTGCAGATCTATCAAGGAGAAGTTCAGCAGTTGCTAGATGCCCATTTTTACTTGCATAGTGGAGAGGTGTTCTTTTATATTTATCCAGAAGATCCGCAGATCTATAGAGGGGAAGTTTAGTAAAATATATATAACCACTTGTGTATCTATAAGGGACAAGTGTTCTATAATATATATCAAGAAGATCCACATTTGCAGATCTATCGAGGGGAGGTTTAACAATATATAAATAACTACTTTTGTTTCTATAGTGGAGAGGTGTTCTATTATTTTCATCCTGATGATCCACATTTGTAGATCTATCGAGGACAAGTTTAGCAATTTCTAAATGCTTATTTGTACTTGCATAGTGGAGAGGTGTTCTATAATTTGCATCCTGAAGATCCACATTTGCAGATCTATCGAGGAGAAATTTAGCAATTTCTAAATGCCCACGTTCACTTGCATAGTGGAGAGGTGTTCTATAATTTGCATCCTGATGATCCTCATTTATAGATCTATCGAGGAGAAGTTTAGCAATTTCTAAATGCTTATTTGCACTTGCATAGTGGAGAGGTGTTCTATTATATTTATCCAGAAGATCCACATTTGCAGATCTATCGAGGAGAAGTATAGCAATTTCTAAATGCCCATGTTCACTTGCATAGTGGAGAGGTGTTCTATAATTTGCATCCTAAAGATCCACATTTGCAGATCTATCGAGGAGAAGTTTAGCAATTTCTAAATACCCACGTTCACTTGCATTGTGGAGAGGTGTTCATCTATCATGCAGATCTATCGAGGAGAAGTTTAGCAATTTCTAAATGCCCATTTTCACTAGCATAGTGGAGAGGTGTTCTATTATTTTTATCCAGAAGATCTACATTTGCAGATCTATCGAGGAGAAGTTTAGCAATTTCGTAGTGATTATATTTAATTGCATAGTGGAGAGGTGTTTTATTATTTTTATCCTGAAGATCCACATTTGCAGATTTATCGAGGAGAAGTTTAGCAATTTTTAAACGCCCAATTTTACTTGCATAGTGGACAGGTGTTCTTTTCTTTTCATCCTGAAGATCCACATTTGCAGATCTATCGAGGAGAAGTTTAGCAATTTCTAAATACAGGCCGGACCCGATTATCCGGAGGCTCGATTAACCGGAGGCTCGATTATCCGGGGCTCGATTATCCGGAGTCATATTTTTTTTACCTATCTTGCAAATTATTTTTCATAAACCGCTTGGAAAACCGACTTTCGATCCGAGGACGACTAACATACATCGTCCGACTCAGTCTGACAAGATCGGGAAATGACTATATTTAAGTGTTTGTTTGCCTTTGTTACAAAATCCGGCGTTAAGGGGTTTTGGATTAACTTTGACCTGAAAGGAATCAAACATATCATGTGACACAACAACATACAAAAACTGAATCTCATGATGGTCCGTTCACTAATTACGTCACGTTTCAGGGGGGGGGGAATGGCAACCGAACAAAATTTTTGAAGATCCGTAAAAAAAATATACCAAAGGGCCTTTAACCCTCCGTTACTCGCGCTGTTGTACTTTGTTCAACACACATGAGTTTTCCATTGCCATTTTGTTGCTGAGTTACCAATCGATCTGAAACCAGCGAGTATTCCTCAAAAAACTTGTTTTGATCTAAACAAGCTAAACTTTGATTAAACTAAAAAATGCGGATAATAGGGAAAATGTAAATGGAAATCGCGAAAACTGTGACCATACTACGTGGGATTTGACTTAATTGATTACAACATGGAATATATCAAGATTCTGACAAGATAGAAAGTTACTGTCTCTGACAAAGCTGTTCAGGAGATCATAGTCTTGTTGCTGGCGGACAGTAGTTCAGAATTTTCTCACTACGTAGCGTTAGTATACATGTGAAATTCTCGCAGATCTCGAGATCCTGACCAGAGAAAAAGTTACTGTCTTTCACAAAGTTTTTTAGGAGGTCAAAGTCTATTGCTTGGTGCTCAATAGTTCAGAATTTGCTCACTACGCGACGCTAGTATACACGTGAAATTCTCATATAAAATATCTCGAGTTCCCAACCAGATAGAAAGGTATTGTCTTCGGCATAGTTGTTCAGGATGTCAAGGATTTTTCACAGGTGGACAGTAGTTCAAAGTTTTCTCACTTTGCGGCGCTACTATAGATGTGAAACTCTTGCATATAAAATATCTCTAGATCCTGACCAGATAGAAAGTAAATGTTTTGGGCAAAGTTTTTCAGAAAGTCAAGATCTTTTTGTCACCCAATAGTTTAGAATTTTCTCACTATGCGGTGCTAGTATATACGTGCCTTTCTCCCATATTCAATAGCTCGAGATCTTGATCAGCTAGAATGTTGCTGTCTTCGGCAAAGTTGCTTAGGGGGTCAAGATTTTTTGGCTGGTAAACAGTAGTTAATAATTTTCTCACCACGTGGCGTTAGTATACATGTACACTTCTCGCATATGCATATCTCGAGATCCTGATCAGATAGGAAGTTGTTCAGGAGGTCAAGGTCTTTTGGCTGGTGGACAGTAGTTCAGAATTTTCTCACTTCATGATGCTAGTATACATGTGAAATTCTCGCATATAAAATATCTAACGTTCTTGACCAGATAGAAAGTTACTGTCTTGAACAAAGTTGTTCAGGAGTTTAAAGCCTAGAGTTTATAAGAAAATTCTAAACTATTGTTCACCAGCCAAAAGACTTTGACCTCCTGAATAACTATGTTGCAGACAGTAACTTTCTATCTGGTCAGGATCTCGAAACAAACCACATGCGAGAATTTCACGTGTATTCTAGCGCTACGTAGTGAGAAAATTTTGAATTACTGTCCACTAGAGAAATCTATCTGATCAAAATCTCGAGATATTTTACATGCGAGAATTTCACGTGTATACTAGCGCCACGTAGTGTGAAAATTCTGAACTATTGTGCACCAAGCAATAGGCACTGACCTCATGAACAACTTTTTCGAAGACAGTAATTTTCTACCTGTTCAGGATCTCGAGCTTAGCATACGCGATAATTGTACACGTTTACTAGCGCCATGTGGTGCAAAATTTCTAGGCTACTGTCCACCAGCAAAAAATCTTGACCCCCTGAACAAGTTTGCCGAAAACAGTAACATTATATCGGCTAAGGATTTCGAGCTATTGTATATGCAAGAATTCCATGTGTATACTAGCACCGAGTAGGGAGAAAATTCTGAACAACTGTCCACCAACAAAAAGATCTTGACTTCCTGAAAAACTTTACCAAAGACATTTATTCTTTCGTCAGGATCTAGTGATGTATCACATGCGAGAACTTAACATGTATACGAGCACTACCTAGTGAGAAGATTTTGAACTACTGTTAATCAGCAAAAAAGCTATAATCTCCTGAACAGCTTTGCCTAAGACAGTAACTTTCTATCTGGTCAGGATCTCGAGATATTTTATATGAGAATTTCACGTTTATACTAGCGCCGTGTAGTGAGGAAATTCTGAACTACTGTCCACCAGCCAAAACTACTTGACAAGTTTGCCGAAGACAGTAACTTCTATCTGCTCAGGATCTCGAGCTATTGTATATGCGAAAATTGCATGTATATAATAGCGCCACGTAGTGAGAATTTTCTGAACTACTCCACCAATGAAAAGATCTGGACTTCGTGGAAAACTTTGCCGAAGACAGTAACTTTCTATCTGGTCAGGATCTCGAGATTTTAATGTACCTCATGATAGGTTATTATCCAAGTCCGATTCTGGTAATTTTCCCGGGGCACCTGAAATTTGTCCGGAAGTGGCCAATATGGTCCAACCCAACAAACAATTTTAGCTGCAGCTTAGCTTATACAGGCAAAAATTAGCTGCATAAGGCAAATTTTGGCTGTATAAGCTAATCTGCTGCCAAAATTGTTTGTTGGGAAGGTACTTAAATTTTTCCACCATTGATCTGGTTATCGAATTTTGATATAATCTGATGTGTCGCATGATAGGTTATTATTCAAGTCTGGTTCTGGCCACTTTTCCAGAGGCACCCGGAACTTGCCTGGAAGTGGCCAATATGGTCCAAGGTACTTAATTTTTGCCACCATTGATCTTGATATCAAATTTTGATTTAGTTTGATGTGTCGGTTAATGGGTTTTGTTCCTTTCAAGTCAAATTTAGCCTCATGGGCCATAAACGCCGGAACTTGTTCCGGCCATATCTACAAAACCAGTGGTCCGATTCCATAATCCTTCAAAAGCGTTCAATGGAACCACTAAAACATTAAATGAGACCACATAAGACCAAAAAAAAATTTTTTTTTAATGGCTCGATTATCCGGAGGGCTCGATTATCCGGAGTGAAATTTTTTTCAAGACTCCGGATAATCGAGTCCGCCCTGTACCCATTTTCACTAGCATAGTGGAGAGGTGTTCTTTTATTCTCATCTTGAAGATTCACATTTGTAGATTTATCGAGGAGAAGTTCAGCAATTTCTAAATGCCCATTTTCACTTGCATAGTGGAGAGATGATTTATTATTTTTATCCTGAAGATCCACATTTGCAGATCAATCGAGGAGAAGTTTTGCAGTTTCTAAATGCCCATATTCGATTGCATAGTGGAGAGGTGTGCTATTATTTTCATCCTGAAGATACAAATTTGCAGATCTATCGAGGAGAAGTTTAGCAATTTCTAAATGCCCATATTCGCTTGCATAGTGGAGAGGTGTGCTATTTTTTTCATCCTGAAGATCCACATTTGCAGATCTGTCGAGGAGAAGTTTAGCAATTTCTAAATGCCCATTTTCACTTGAGTAGTGGAGAGGTGTTCTATTATTCTCATCTTGAAAATTCACATTTGTAGATTTATCGAGGAGAAGTTCAGCAATTTCTAAATGCCCATATTCACTTGCATAGTGGAGAGGTGTTCTTTTATTCTCATCTTGAAGATTCACATTTGTAGATTTATCGAGGAGAAGTTTAGCAATATCTAAATGCCCTCTTCCGCTTGCATAGTGGAGAGGTGTTCTTTTATTTTCATCCTGAAGATCCACATTTGCAGATCTATCGAGGAGAAGTTTAGCAATTTCTAAATGCCCATTTTCACTAGCATAGTGGAGAGGTGTTCTTTTATTCTCATCTTGAAGATTCACATTTGTAGATTTATCGAGGAGAAGTTCAGCAATTTCTAAATGCCCATTTTCACTTGCATAGTGGAGAGATGATTTATTATTTTTATCCTGAAGATCCACATTTGCAGATCAATCGAGGAGAAGTTTTGCAGTTTCTAAATGCCCATATTCGATAGCATAGTGGAGAGGTGTGCTATTATTTTCATCCTGAAGATACAAATTTGCAGATCTATCGAGGAGAAGTTTAGCAATTTCTAAATGCCCATATTCGCTTGCATAGTGGAGAGGTGTGCTATTTTTTTCATCCTGAAGATTCACATTTGCAGATCTGTCGAGGAGAAGTTTAGCAATTTCTAAATGCCCATTTTCACTTGAGTAGTGGAGAGGTGTTCTATTATTCTCATTTTGAATATTCACATTTGTAGATTTATCGAGGAGAAGTTTAGCGATTTCTAAATGCCTCTTTTTACTTGCATAGTGGAGAGGTGTTCTATTATTCTCATTTTGAATATTCACATTTGTAGATTTATCGAGGAGAAGTTTAGCGATTTCTAAATGCCTCTTTTTACTTGCATAGTGGAGAGATGATCTATTATTTTCATCCTGAAGATCCACATTTGCAGATCTGTCGAGGAGAAGTTTAGCGATTTCTAAATGCCCATTTTCACTTGAGTAGTGGAGAGGTGTTCTATTATTCTCATTTTGAATATTCACATTTGTAGATTTATCGAGGAGAAGTTTAGCGATTTCTAAATGCCTCTTTTTACTTGCATAGTGGAGAGGTGTTCTTTTATTCTCATCTTGAAGATTCACATTTGTAGATTTATCGAGGAGAAGTTTAGCAATATCTAAATGCCCTCTTCCGCTTGCATAGTGGAGAGGTGTTCTTTTATTTTCATCCTGAAGATCCACATTTGCAGATCTATCGAGGAGAAGTTTAGCAATTTCTAAATGCCCATTTTCACTAGCATAGTGGAGAGGTGTTCTTTTATTCTCATCTTGAAGATTCACATTTGTAGATTTATCGAGGAGAAGTTCAGCAATTTCTAAATGCCCATATTCACTTGCATAGTGGAGAGGTGTTCTTTTATTCTCATCTTGAAGATTCACATTTGTAGATTTATCGAGGAGAAGTTTAGCAATATCTAAATGCCCTCTTCCGCTTGCATAGTGGAGAGGTGTTCTTTTATTTTCATCCTGAAGATCCACATTTGCAGATCTATCGAGGAGAAGTTTAGCAATTTCTAAATGCCCATTTTCACTAGCATAGTGGAGAGGTGTTCTTTTATTCTCATCTTGAAGATTCACATTTGTAGATTTATCGAGGAGAAGTTCAGCAATTTCTAAATGCCCATTTTCACTAGCATAGTGGAGAGGTGTTCTTTTATTCTCATCTTGAAGATTCACATTTGTAGATTTATCGAGGAGAAGTTCAGCAATTTCTAAATGCCCATTTTCACTTGCATAGTGGAGAGATGATTTATTATTTTTATCCTGAAGATCCACATTTGCAGATCAATCGAGGAGAAGTTTTGCAGTTTCTAAATGCCCATATTCGATTGCATAGTGGAGAGGTGTGCTATTATTTTCATCCTGAAGATACAAATTTGCAGATCTATCGAGGAGAAGTTCAGCAATTTCTAAATGCCCATTTTCACTTGCATAGTGGAGAGATGATTTATTATTTTTATCCTGAAGATCCACATTTGCAGATCTGTCGAGGAGAAGTTTAGCGATTTCTAAATGCCCATTTTCACTTGAGTAGTGGAGAGGTGTTCTATTATTCTCATTTTGAATATTCACATTTGTAGATTTATCGAGGAGAAGTTTAGCGATTTCTAAATGCCTCTTTTTACTTGCATAGTGGAGAGATGATCTATTATTTTCATCCTGAAGATCCACATTTGCAGATCTGTCGAGGAGAAGTTTAGCGATTTCTAAATGCCCATTTTCACTTGAGTAGTGGAGAGGTGTTCTATTATTCTCATTTTGAATATTCACATTTGTAGATTTATCGAGGAGAAGTTCAGCAATTTCTAAATGCCCATATTCACTTGCATAGTGGAGAGGAATTCTATTATTTTCATCCTGAAGATCCACATTTGCAGATCTGTCGAGGAGAAGTTTAGCGATTTCTAAATGCCCATTTTCACTTGAGTAGTGGAGAGGTGTTCTATTATTCTCATTTTGAATATTCACATTTGTAGATTTATCGAGGAGAAGTTCAGCAATTTCTAAATGCCCATATTCACTTGCATAGTGGAGAGGAATTCTATTATTTTCATCCTGAAGATCCACATTTGCAGATCTGTCGAGGAGAAGTTTAGCAATATCTAAATGCCCTCTTCCGCTTGCATAGTGGAGAGGTGTTCTTTTATTTTCATCCTGAAGATCCACATTTGCAGATCTATCGAGGAGAAGTTTAGCAATTTCTAAATACCCATTTTCACTAGCATAGTGGAGAGGTGTTCTTTTATTCTCATCTTGAAGATTCACATTTGTAGATTTATCGAGGAGAAGTTCAGCAATTTCTAAATGCCCATTTTCACTTGCATAGTGGAGAGATGATTTATTATTTTTATCCTGAAGATCCACATTTGCAGATCAATCGAGGAGAAGTTTTGCAGTTTCTAAATGCCCATATTCGATTGCATAGTGGAGAGGTGTGCTATTATTTTCATCCTGAAGATACAAATTTGCAGATCTATCGAGGAGAAGTTTAGCAATTTCTAAATGCCCATATTCGCTTGCATAGTGGAGAGGTGTGCTATTTTTTTCATCCTGAAGATTCACATTTGCAGATCTGTCGAGGAGAAGTTTAGCAATTTCTAAATGCCCATATTCACTTGCATAGTGGAGAGGTGTTCTTTTATTCTCATCTTGAAGATTCACATTTGTAGATTTATCGAGGAGAAGTTCAGCAATTTCTAAATGCCTCTTTTTACTTGCATAGTGGAGAGATGATCTATTATTTTCATCCTGAAGATCCACATTTGCAGATCTGTCGAGGAGAAGTTTAGCAATTTCTAAATGCCCATTTTCACTTGAGTAGTGGAGAGGTGTTCTATTATTCTCATCTTGAATATTCACATTTGTAGATTTATCGAGGAGAAGTTCAGCAATTTCTAAATGCCCATATTCACTTGCATAGTGGACAGGTGTTCTTTTCTTTTCATCCTGAAGATCCACATTTGCAGATCTATTGAGGAGAAGTTTAGCAATTTCTAAATGCCCATATTCACTTGCATAGTGGAGAGGTGTTCTTTTATTCTCATCTTGAAGATCCACATTTGCAGATCTATCGAGGAGAAGTTCAGCAATTTTTAAACGCCCAATTTTACTTGCATAGTGGAGAGATGATCTATTATTTTTATCCTGAAGATCCACATTTGCAGATCTATCGAGGAGAAGTTTTGCAGTTTCTAAATGCCCATATTCGATTGCATAGTGGAGAGGTGTGCTATTATTTTCATCCTGAAGATACAAATTTGCAGATCTATCGAGGAGAAGTTTAGCAATTTCTAAATGCCTCTTTTTACTTGCATAGTGGAGAGATGATCTATTATTTTCATCCTGAAGATCCACATTTGCAGATCTGTCGAGGAGAAGTTTAGCAATTTCTAAATGCCCATTTTCACTTGAGTAGTGGAGAGGTGTTCTATTATTCTCATCTTGAAGATTCACATTTGTAGATTTATCGAGGAGAAGTTCAGCAATTTCTAAATGCCCATATTCACTTGCATAGTGGAGAGGTGTTCTTTTATTCTCATCTTGAAGATTCACATTTGTAGATTTATCGAGGAGAAGTTCAGCAATTTCTAAATGCCCCTTTTTACTTGCATAGTGGAGAGATGATCTATTATTTTCATCCTGAAGATCCACATTTGCAGATCTGTCGAGGAGAAGTTCAGCAATTTCTAAATGCCCATTTTCACTTGAGTAGTGGAGAGGTGTTCTATTATTCTCATCTTGAATATTCACATTTGTAGATTTATCGAGGAGAAGTTCAGCAATTTCTAAATGCCCATATTCACTTGCATAGTGGAGAGGAATTCTATTATTTTCATCCTGAAGATCCACATTTGCAGATCTGTCGAGGAGAAGTTTAGCAATATCTAAATGCCCTCTTGCGCTTGCATAGTGGAGAGATGATCTATTATTTTCATCCTGAACATCCACATTTGCAGATCTATCGAGGAGAAGTTTAGCAATTTCTAAATGCCCATTTGCACTTGAAAAGTGGAGAGGTGTTCTATTATTCTCATCTTGAAAATTCACATTTGTAGATTTATCGAGGAGAAGTTCAGCAATTTCTAAATGCCCATATACACTTGCATAGTGGAGAGGAATTCTATTATTTTCATCCTGAAGATCCACATTTGCAGATCTGTCGAGGAGAAGTTTAGCAATATCTAAATGCCCTTTTCCGCTTGCATGGTGGAGAGGTGTTATTTTCTTTTCATCCTGAAGATCCACATTTGCAGATCTATCGAGGAGAAGTTTAGCAATTTCTAAATGCCCATTTTCGCTTGCATAGTGGAGATATGTGCTATTTTTTTCATCCTGAAGATCCACATTTGCAGATTTATCGAGGAGAAGTTTAACAATTTTCAAACGTTTATATATACTTGCATAGTAGAGAGGAGTTCTGTTTTTTTCATCCTGAAGATCCACATATGCAGATCTATCGAGGAGAAGTTCAGCAATTTCAAGATGTCCAAATTTAGTTGCAATGTGCAGAGGACTTGTTTTGATGCGTTTATCATCATTGACGATTAGATTAGCATCGATGCCATAATCAAGTAGAAATAAAACCAGCTCAGAATTACCAGCATGCGTCGCAGTGTGTAATAACGATCCATATTTTTCGTGTTTTCTTGTTTTGAAATCATTCTTTTGTAGTAGTTCCTTTACTACTTTTACTGAACTTGCTTCACATGCCCAGTATGCAACCTTGCATTTTTCTTTACAAATATCGCTCAAAACAATCATTTGGTCTGATTGTTCTGAATACTGTTCTTCAGTTAGCTTAAAAAAAAATCTTCGAACTGTTTTATGTTCAGCAAGTGTTTCGTACAAAATTGCTTTGCATTTTTGGATATAATCATATATATACATTGCAGCAAAAAATTCGGCATATGATAAGTGTATGAACCAAAGCTTGCCATTGGAAATATCAAAAAGAGGAGAGAGCTCTTTTCCGTTTTTGATTCGTTTTTGAAGGTCATTGTAAATTGTTTCGTGTTCACCCGATGTGGTTACTTCCTTATGGTTATACTTATCAATCTGATGCCAGGCAGCTATTTGATGTTCAATAATAAAGTATTTCCACTGACGGTTCTCTTCTTCATCACTTTGCATGTCAATATTTCGGTAAGCATCTTGGTTTCTTTTTTTCTTCCATTTGATTTGAAACGAAAACTGCACAAACTTTTTAAACAATGAGACAATATTAAATTTTTCTGTCGGGAAAATGTCTTGTGAACGGTTATCTGGAACAGTATTTACATATTGTTGGAAATCATCAGAATATGCTTCCGCCACCAATCGAATCATAAGGGGAATCCCAAAGAATTCAGACTCAAAGCTTGTTATGTCCGAGCAGAATTTTTCGAGCAATTGAGTTGAATAAATTTTAAATTCCTCTGAATCATCGGAAGTTTTCCATGAATTTTTCAAAAACATCATTTGTTCATCGTTTTCAAATGGAATCAATCTGATTGCCGCTGCTCCAAAAGCTGTTTCAAGAATACTTTTGACATGATATCTTCCACTTACAATCACTCGAATATTCTTCTTTGACAATATTTGCTTAAACATGGCGATTGCCTCGTTATGAAAAGTGATCTCATCGAACCCATCAAACATGATCATAGACCGATTTGCGTTGCTTTCTAGATTGTTTTTCAATATTGTCAAGCTTGTTTTTGAAAGAGTCGGATCAAGAATTGTGTAAACCGTTTCTAAGTTTTCACATCCCGTTTTGAGCATTTCCTGTAACTTATTCAAATATATCAAGAACACATCAATATCGGATTTCTTTTGAACTTCGAATGCAATGTATTGGAGGATAGTTGTTTTTCCCATACCAGGCTCTCCGATAAAGAGATAGAATTTGTTTTCTCCTTGGTCGTCCAGTAATCGTTTGATGAAATCATGGTCGCTTACAATATGCTTGTTATCAATTAATTTTCTTTCTATGTACGAGCTTTTACGTTGTGATAAATGATGACTCAGTTCTTCCGTTATGTCTTTGACACACTGACGTCCATCGGCTTCAGTTAAGTAAATCTTTCGTGTATGCTTGTCACTACTAAGATTGATCCAATCTTTAAAACATTCTTTAAATTTAAAGAAAGGCAGCTCTAATTGTGAATGCTTGCCAAGATCGTCCGGTGGAATCCAAGTTCTCATCCATGAGCGAAGATCATCTTTAACGGTTGTCATTAGATCACTTGGTTGGTCTACACAGAAAGTTAGATGCTGAAAGAACTTGCTCACGCTATCTTCATTTAAATATGTAGGTAGTTGTGTGTCCCTAGATTTACCTTTCATCAGATCTTTATACGTTTTACTTTTTACTATGTCTACCGTTGCTTTTCCAACAATCTTATATCGTACCTCATTGTACAACCATTGATGGGTGGTATCGACCTGGCTGTTTGAGTTATCACTATTTGAATTATTAATTAAATCCGGCAGGATCTTCTGCAATGGTGTTTTGTACTTCGTCAGTAAGTCCGAAGTTTTTCCACTTTTGAAGAGTTCAATGATCGCATCCCTAATGGCAGTTATTTCGGAGTTCATTAACTTCAGTAATTCTTCAATGTTATCTTCTTTTGGTCTGAATCTTATGTAGCAATGGTCGGATTTAGCTAACTTCATTATTGGGTTCACTTCACTTTGTTTACAGATCTCGATGTTCACCAACTTCTTAATCGTTTCTCCTTCAACTCCTTGAACTCATCTTTTTGCATAACATCTATATATGACTGTATGTACTTCACAAGAGCAAAATCTTGATTATCCTTGAACATCTTCGGAAAAAAATTGTCGAACGATAATGGTTTTGTATCACCTGAGCTGCCTTTGTGTTTGGCTTGCATTAACCACACTTCCTCCTGTTCTTTGAAAATTATGACTACGTCATCAAATTTTCCAGCGTCCTTCATTTCTGAGGCAAGTTTGAATTCTGATTCCCCGAAAGATGCTCGCTCAAACAGCACCAATGCTAAATCTTCTTCGTATTTGTTGCCATGATTGCCAGTATTGCCACCCCATGCATAGGCCTCTGGTTCCTTGGTGGGCTCCATTATTTTCCCTAGAAAGAAAAGAATAGTCTATTAGTAACATTTATCATTAGTATTTCATTTCTATTCGTTCAAGATAATCTGGACATAGAAAAAGCATTCTACAGTGTTTGGCATGAAGGTTTGATCTCCATATTGAAAAAGTTTAATTTTCCACTTTATATTTATTATTTCAAAATTATGTAGCTTACAGAGCTCTACTCTGACTGACTACCTGTTAGCGCTGGTGTTCCTCAGGATAGCATTCTTGGGCCGATATTGTAAAACATTTCACTTCAACATAAAGGAAGAAATCTTCGTGGTATTTGCAGCAGACTGCAGAAAAGTTTAGATATTGTCTCTGCTTATTTAAAAAAAAAACAGATTTCTCCCAACGCTTCCAAAACATAACTTATAAAGTTTCCACATAAGCCTAGAGCTTCGTTTTTGAAACAATAGTAGTAGTCACATATTCACTATGAACAGAGTTCCAATTTCCTGGTCAAATCAATATATATGAGAATATCCAAGTCAAATGTTAAACAAATATAAAATGTTTGTAGGGCTTGGATCCAATTTGGGGCCTACTAAGTACAACCCGCCCTTTTCCTCTATTTTTTGAGTGGATTTTTTCACACAATGGAATGTTTTCACTGCAGATGACTTTTAAATTTATTTACCTTTCCATGCGTACTGTAATATCTGCTTCAGAGAAACAAATTGTTGAGATATTGTTAAAAATCTAACATCGCTTTTTGGCCTTAAAATCAGCCTACGAATTCCAAAATAAGCCTAATGCATTGAAACGCATTCGCATCGTCAGCGTATTCAAGAACCATACTCGTGAGACGATATAGCCATCAAAAGGTGAGGATTTTCCCAGATGGGCTCTGTTTATGCCAGATGTTGGCTCTTGGGGAGCGAGTGGAAGGATACGAAGGGGTTATGCTATTTTTTGAGAAATTTGTTGTGGGGGGATTAACACTGGAGGCTGAAATATGATGGTGTATTATTTTTTCGGAAGAAAACACATGCCCATCATGCGGTACATGGGCTCATTGAACAAATAATTAAGGTTGAATCTATTTCAATTATGATGCGGTGCAGAGTTGCAGTTTGAGGAAAATACGATTGCCACGCAAGTTAAAAGGTGGGTCATGATCAATTACGATGAATACCTAGAATTTTAAAGTTCAAAACGATTTGAAAATTTGAAATTATACCATTTTAAATCCATACTTGTTTTTCTATCGAACAATCAATATTTATATATTGGAACCTAAACAAACTTTTTATTTTAAATGATTTTTTTCTCAGAGCTGATATGGCCGATTGAAATTAATTTTTTTAACATTGTTCCGGTGAGTGGTTTTCACATCTGTTGGATGGTACTTCCTCCCAGGCCTCTCCCTCTTTGTTATGTATTCAATAATGTGTTGGCACGGGGGTGTTTTGCAGTCTTTATCACACATCTTTTTTGTATCCTCTGTTCGGGACATAAACCCACAGCGACCAGTTATTTGATATATTGTAGTACATGCCGTGTCCTTAAGGTTCAATTTACTTTGATGCATTTTTTTAAATTCAAAAGCAGTTTTTTTCGACGCATTATTTTAGATTGCAAAAAGCTCGCCTCATTCTGTGTAAAATATCAAAAGGAATCGAATAGTGCGAGCTTTTTTTCAATTTGAAATAATGCGTCGAAAAAAACTGCTCTTGAAATTTTTCAAAAAGCATCAAAATAAATTGAACCTTAATTACATCAGGCATAACATCTGATATCGGCACAAAAGCATTTGTAAACAAACTTTCTAAGGCCCTTAAAACGCGAGCCAAAGCACACCCACGCAAATCAACAACATCATCGGATAGGGGCAACTATCACCTTTCCGAAAGTAGTATTGGTTTGCGTGAGCGTATTTTGGTTCGCATGTAAAGGGCCTTAGAAAGTTTGTTTACAAATGCTTTTGTGCCGTTATCAAATGTTATGCCTGACTTCATCACTTTTGAGAAATAATGAAGTATTCGGTTTTGATACAATTGTCATTCTTGCCTTTATACCCTTCGAATAGTGAGAGCACCCTCCAAAGGCGCGCCCCTTTGTCAATCAAAATTTAATTCCTTAGCCTTAAAATTAAGGAATGCCATTGATAATGGCCATGCATCAGAACCCTAGTCTTAACCACTTCAAAATAGGGAACAACAAATAGAAGATTAGCAATCACATCGATGAAGACTAACTAACTCATTTTGACGTAGGACTACGTCTGTGATTTCTATATGAGGGTACGCTTTGTGAAAACCGAAAATAGAACATGTAACGAAATTATGACAGATTTTTAACGTTAATAACTCAGCTGCCCCTGGACCAATTTCTGCATTTATCACCAATCGATCAGAAATATTTCTATTTCTAATATTTCTGTTTACAAGAACAAGAAACTATTGACAAAGTGGTAAATGTCAAGCGTTGTCCAAAAGCGTCGAAATAACTAACAAATCCACCAATTTTGTACAAGCATATGCTACTATATATACTACTATATATACTACTACTATATGTCGATGTAGCATTGCTGCTTCCCAGCACTTTCATCAGAGAGTCATTAGTAGACGAAACAAGCCGAAGTGGCATTCGCTTCCGATATTCGGGCGTGTGCGAATAGGGAGGATGAAATTGCGTAACATTTTGCACACTCATGGCCTTTTTCAGAACCACACGCCCCCAACGACTAAACAAAATACTCTCCAGAGTTGTAATCTTGTAACCAAACCTAGAAGCGGGGTGCAAGTGATTTTGATCGATTCTTTTCTTTGACCTTCTGTTTCGTTAATAACTCGATGGTATTGATTGCATTTATTGATGCGTTTGTTGTTCTGGATGATAAAAGAGCATAGCAGAAATAGTACGAAATAGGTTAGTGAAGGTTAGTGGTCATCAAAAAAGGAAATCAATGAAGAAAATTGACTTTCACCCCTCTACTTCTAAACCCCTTAATTTAGTCGTCTTCATAGCAATGAAAACTAGCATCGCATCGCTTTTGGTTCTTGGGTTGCACTTGCTTGCAAAAAACATGAAATTACACTATTTTCTAGAGAAGCATAATTTTTTTTTTTTTTATGGTATGGATGTTAACCACTACGCCGGGGTCGCCCCCCGGGATGTATAAAAGTCAAATAATTCGATTTACGATTAATCGTGAAGATTTTTCCAGCAATTCGATTAAATATATATCGAATTATCAATTATTCGAGCGCATAACCTTTTTATTTCTACTTTTTTATTTAGCGCAGTAGAGAAGAACCATGACGTGAAACAGGATCATAAATTCGCCGAAAAAAGTGTTAAGCGTCTTCCTGCTAAAGGCTAAGATTTACCAACTTGTTGAGAGAAGGAGGTTAACGAGAAAAGCTAAAAAGGGGAGGAGCTTTAACTGGGTGGACACTACTTTTCCGGCCTTCCAACCTGTCACAGACACCAGTTCAGCCCCTGTTCAGCAGCATACGTGCCAAGACTCTTGCGAGTGTCCAATCACTGAACCGAAGAATATGGGATCATCATCTTCCAAAGGCTTTAGGGTGAATCGCTGTGACCTCCTTATTCTCGGAACCACTTCGAAACTTTAAGTTCACTTATGTCAGCTTCTACGACACGTGCAACATTCAAATTATTACTCCATGTTTGATGGACTGCAGCATACATGAAGAAGCATTTTGAGGTGAAATGGGGCACCGATTTCCGAGATTTGTGTAATTTAAAATTAAAAGTGGAAGTGCATTTATAGCCTATGTGGCGGCCATTTGTGGACGCTACAAGAAATCACCTTAAGCCTGTACTACCCTTTCAGGTCCACCAAGATTTCATCCTCGGTGGACAAAGCCGAGTCTTGTCACTATCAAAAAGTCATAAAAAGTAACAATGACTAAGATGTGTTCATTTGATTACTGAAAAACCCTGTTCCCCTAGTTTGAAGTAGTTAGTCATCACTATGAATCGGTGGTAGATCTTACGTACCACGAAAAGGTGATCTACCCACGTCACGGGGCATCATATATCTTACTTATCATTACGAAAACGAATTCTTTTGTGGCACTCTCGGAAATGATAGAGAACAGTCATAAAACCACACCCAAGCAACACGGCTTGTCATAAAGAAGTTGAAAATATTTTTCAATTACTAACGTAAAGAATCAATAATACTCTATTATACATCATTTCATTAATTTATACAACCTAAAAAGTGCAAGACGCGTAGTTTATAAAACTAAATAATGGTCTTATAATATGTTTTGGAAACATCATAAAAACCAGCGGCAAAAACATAAAAGAAATGAGCATGGGATTCAAACACTGGTCCTCGTGGTAGACTTATTACTTCCTAACTAAATCAACTCCGCTTGATAAAAGTTTTATTATGAGTATCTAATCATGTTCTTGCCAATGGTATGAAAATTATATTCTCGTGCAACACGCTTTCGATCCGTCATAAAGACGTTTTGTAAGTAGCAAAGCGTACATTTAATTACCAGAAAGTCATTTAAAAGTATTCTCAACTCCTTATAAGTCAAACTACTCCTTTTCAATTGTATTAATTTATGAAATGTCATAAAAAAGTGTTTTCAATTTTTGTTATAAAACCTCCGAAAACCTCATATGAAACTATCAATCACTGCGTGAAGAGACAGTCCGACTCAATAACGCCGTCTATGTTCACGCCAATCTGAAAAATATAGAATCTCTTCAAGAACTTTATAAATTCAACTAATATTGATTTTACATATGACAAGTTTTATGATGGTATTAAAACAGTAAGAAGCTCGTTTAAATAAAATTCAAAGATAAAATAAAATAAAACTATTTTAAAAAATGCTAATATCTATGAAGTATGAAGAAAGCATCTAAAAACCTCATGTAAAACGTGCGATGTTTCTGCATCACTTATAATACATGTATACAACAAGTCATTCTAATTCTTTATCAAAAATATGTTTTGTGTTTTACTTGGGCATGTCTACCATCCGGTTGCGGATGTTTCGGATTATGGATCCATACGGTCAAATTTATTATCTACCATAACCATGTCATGCGACATATCAAATCACATCTACTCGACGAAATATGGTCACTGACACTCAAAACAATAACCATAGAGCCATATGGCCACCGTAGAATCGGCTCTGGGTATGCTGAATTATGATTTCGTATGGTCATACTTGATATATCTCATAACAATATCTCGTGAGATCCAAAGCACCATCGCTCCATGATTGCTCCGTCAATTTTCGCTGCAAAGTTTGGCCAAGTTGATTCTGCTAGATCACAGATGGACCACTAATAGAGGCGTCTGCTGGTTTTGGTATTTATAACGAATTTCATAGCGCCTATCGAATGCTTCAAGCTCCTTGTTCCGTATTTGTTGCGGAGCTGGCGGCAATACATTATAAGCTAGAAACTATCATCTCACTTCCACCGAATCACTTTTTCATTCTTACTGATAGACAGATTGTTGTGTATCATAATATTGAATGTGAGAACCGTGCATCAAACAAAGGCCGTACATGCTCTCTCCACATGCATAACGAAGCTCTATATTTACGGTTTCATCGAGTCTATCCTGAAGTTCAAAATGTTGTTGGTGATCAGCGCCGATGTAAATCACGCCTCATTCAAGAACTAACCCCGCATCACTCATCGTGATGCGTGTTTGTGGAAGTCCAGCTTGAGCATCAATCTGAGCTCGAGCTCTTTTGAGCTCTTTGGATTTGACATCATTGCTCTTTCTATGTGAGGGATGAACTAGTTCACGATGAATGAGCATCTATACGGCATAATCTGAGTTCGAGGAGTTTAGGCAAGCCTGCTGATAGTATCAGTTCTGTAGAGGCTATTCGCTCCATGAGGCAGGTAAAGCACTCTTCGTATTTTCTCATGAAAATACGAGAGCTTCTAAGTGCTTTATCTTTAAGATGTTTTATCATCACCTTTGCATGGGTCCCATCTCATTGCTCGATTCCGGTCAATGAGAAGGCGCACTCGCTTGTACAGGTGGACGCTATGGAAGGCAATGTTTACGATCGACAAATCGCCTACAACGAGTTTTTCTTCATTTATCGTCAACAGTCGGTCGCCAGCTGGCAAAATAAATGAATTAAAGGGAGTTTTTCCAGTTCGGTATATTTTGGCTAGACTCGATCTGGAGTTTATGCAACTCATATATGTTTTCTTGAAGAATGTTAATCTTAGATTGTAAATTTTATTAACCTCGTGTAAAGTTTGCATTTTATGTGTATGTGTGTTTGTATTTTTTGTATATTTGTTTCTGTAATAATTGAACAATCACAAAACTGATATAACGTTTAAGGGATTGTATATGTTTTAGAAATAGTGAATTTTTTCAATCATAAATCATATTCCAAATCTCATTCTTTCTCTCCTCACAAAAGTCATCCACTTATCTCGAGAAGTGAGTAATCGGTTCAAATCCTTTAATTTTATTTTTAAGACATTAATAATGTGTAACGCATATGATAAATTGGCTCTGTAAAGTTTATTCGATTGCGCCTGTACAAATAAAGTTTTTAACAAAAAAAAAAAACAATAATCATATCAAGCGACATATCCAATCACGTCTACTCGACGAAATATGACCAATGTTACTCATAACGACAAAAATAGAATAATATGGTTACCTTAGAACCAGGTTCGGATATTCTTGATTATGGTTTCATATGGTCAAATTTGATAACCATATCAAGTGACATGTCAAATTTCATCTATTCGACGAAGTATGCCCAACGGCTCTCAAAATGAAAACCATAAAGCCATATGACCACCGTAGAACCGGTTTCGGATATTGCGGATTATGGTTCCGTATGGTAAATTTCGTTACCTTTTGAAATCATATCAAGTGACATATCAAATCACATCAACTCGACGTAATATAACGTATAATACAACCGTAGAACAGAGGACTCAGTTCCAGCATAACACATTCTTCGAGAAGCGTCTCTGGATAGACCATTCACAATGCTGGAATTCTCTATGGCTCTTCTTTCATCGAACAACTCCTCACCGGGAAGCGATATGATTAAAATCAATCTTCTGAAAAATCTCCCAGATATCGCAACAAGACGCTTGAAAACAACATTATACCGCCTGAATGGAGACAGGTCAAAGTAATAGCCATTCGAAAACCTGGCAAACCAACGTCTGACCATAACTCATACCGTCCGATTGCGATGCTTTCGTGCATTAGGAAATTGTTGGAGAAAATGATCATTCGAAGACTCGATCAGTGGGTCGAAGCAAATAACTTGCTATCAAATACACAGTTTGGGTTCCGCGCTGCTTTTCACAGATATTTAACTGGCCTTTGCGCATAAGGAGCAATTGGCTTAAGGAATTTTTGGACATAAAGGGGGCTTTTGATTCAGTTTCCATTGAAATTCTTCCAGGCAATCTCCACAGATGTGGACTTTTTGGGATTTTAAATAATTTCTTTGTACAATTTGTTGTCAGAACAGCAAATGAACTTTTCCCTTGAACAACTGACAACTTCCAGAATTAGCTACATGGGCCTGCCCCAAGGCTGTCTCAGCCCTCTTCTTTATAACTTTTATGTCAAAGATATCGACAACTATTTGGCAGAACAATGCACGCTAAGACATCTTGCAGATGACGGTGTGGTTTCCGTAAGAGGTCCACATGCCGTGGACTTGCAAGGACCATTGCTAAGTTCCTTAGATAACTTTTCGTCTTGGGCTAGGAATCTAGGGATCGAATTCTCACCGCAGAAAACTGAACTGGTAGTGTTTACTCGAAAGCGGTACCCAGCCCAAATGAAGCATAATCTTTTGGGCAGAAACATTACTCAATCATTGTCTTTCAAGTACCTTGGGGTCTGGTTTGATTCAAAGTGCACTTGGAATACCCATATTACGTATTTGAAGCAAAAATGTCAGCAGAGGATCAACTTTCTTCGTTCAATTTGCGGCACATGGTGTGGTTCTCATCCGGGAGACCTCATAACGCTTTATAAAACAACAATTCACTCTATTCTAGAGTACGGCTCTTTCTGCTTTCTCTCGGCAAGAAAATGTCACCTAATAAAATTGGAACGAATTCAATATCGTTGTCTGCGTATTGCTCTCGGCTGTATGCACTCAACGCATAACATGAGTCTCGAGTTTCTGGCAGGAGTAATACCCCTCCATAATCGTTTCTGGGAGCTCTCTCTCAGAATACTAATCAAATGCGGAGTGACGAACATACTTATAATTGAAAATTTTGAAGAAATTCTTGGGCTGAATACACAATCTGGATTTATGAGAATCTACCACCACTACATATCGTCAGATATGTGTCTTCCTTGTTACACTTCAGAGCGTGCTCACTTCACCAATCGCAGTTCCTCAATTGGATATGATCTGACCATAAAACAAGCAACTCATGGGATTCACGATCAACTTCGACCTATTATTCACCCATATTCTGTATTTCGTTTCGAACGAAATTCTCATACAAAAAAAGCAACATCTGTCGGTGTGGAAATGGTTGCGATGACATCGATCACGCAGTTTGGCAATGTACTGATAATTACGCCACCAGAGAGCGACTTTTGAATACCCTCGAGGCCCAAGGAAGACAACCCTATGTTCCTATCAGAGACATGTTGGGAACTCGCGATATCTGCTATATGCAGTCGGTTTATGTGTTTCTTCAAATGTCTAGTATAAGAATTTAATTCTTTTGTCTTTTATCTCTCTTTAATAGTTTTTGTTTGTCTTGTCTCCCCGTCTCCATGAGTCTCATCGTCACCAGCTGGTCACCATAGCCGGCCGAACTCCTGACGAAACTAGAACCGCTCTACCGTTCATACTGGCGACAACACTCTGATGAGACAACTAAACCTTACCCCCAAGCTTCTCTCCTGATCCTATACTTCGAAAATGTTCCTCTATAACCTCGAGTAAGCCACGAGTATTCGGCAATAGAATTAAGGGGTTACGCCTACCTGCAAGACCGAAAAAAAGCTGCGCAACATATTGAAAATCGGTTTCCTGCCGTTTATTGAACACACATTAAATGGTACATTTATCAGTCGATGCTGTAAAAACGAGGTCCTGGTGCCCCGCACGGCTGCTCCCCATGGACGATGTTCTAAAAACGCTTTTTTGCGGTGCCAACTGTGGTTTGTTATGTAATCATCTGAAATAATAAAAAAAAAATATGCCAAATCGTTAAGCATGTGTTAAACTAGTCCTTGATCGTTCGGTTTTTTTTTCAATTTTTTTGACAAAATGGCGGCCTTGCAAAGTTGAAGTGCCGATTTTTGATCCTTAAAATTTGTCTTTGATCGGCTGTAAAAAATCGAAATTAAATGATAGACGAAATCCGAACGATCGTGGACTGCACAAAATAGTACTGAACAGAAATCAAAACGAATCGAACGAATCGAATGTATACATTTCGAGAAATTTTTGGCACTGGTTTTGAAAATATGATTCCGAGATAATCGCGTTTAAAGTTTCAAGTTGGGTTTAGTCCACTATAAGTGAATATTTTTGTACGTCGCATAACTTTCACAATTTTCATCGGATCAACTTGGTCTTTTGAGGAAATATTCTTGACTTTATATACTTTCAATTAGGACAATAAAAAAAAATCGATTTTTTGAAAGTTTGCCGGTAGGCGTAAGCCCTTAAGTGAATTTTGTTACAAACAAAGAACAACAAACTATCGGCTCCGTAAAGCTAACGGGATTGAGCCTTTCAAATAAACGAAACAGATAAAAAAAAAAACGTAGCACAGGCTCAATGTATTCAGGGTTATGATTCTAAATGGTTAATTTTGTTTTTTTTTATCTTAACCATATCAAGCTACAACGGCGCCGGTGGTGTAGTGGTAAGCGTGATTGCCTCTCACCCCAGAAGGCCTGGGTTCAATCCCAGTCGGCGCCGCCGGGATGTTCTGAGGCATAACATCTCTGATCACGCCTTCCTTCGGATGGGAAGTAAAGCCGTTGGTCCCCGGTTCATGAGTTGATGGGTCGATAGGTAGGGTCCAGGTGTGGGAGCTGCCTTCCTGGCACGTCGGTAGCATTGGTGCTCAGCACGGAAAACAAGATCGACGGAAAAAACAAAACCAGAGAAAAAAAAAAAAAAAAAAAATATCAAGCTACATGTCCAATACAGATTTATGAATATTTCAGGTAGATAAAAAGGCGAACTAAGAGGTGGACTCCTAGGCTTTTTCACATTTATATCGTTGTGAAGCAACTGTAAACTCTAGAGGGAATTTATATCTGTAACTGTAACCAGTTCGATTTTGTTTGCAAACCTGGTTAAATTCTCATATATAATTATTTTAAAAATAAATCTTCCAGCTCAAACCATCATCATCATCATCATACTCGACAAAATATTACCAATAACTCTAACAATTAATAACAGAGCGTTATGGCCACCGTTTAACCAACCGGTCCGCACTCGTGTTTATTTCAGTTACCATGGGGACGTAATTTGTGATTAGCCCCGGTCCCTTTCAAATTGTATCATTATTTATGTACGACCTTAAATTTGAAATGACGTTTCACATTCATCTAGTGATGGCCGATTTTCATTCGCATAATCGATTAATCGATTAACGAACCGAAAATTAAGATATGTGTCATCGGTTATATCATGCTGATATAAGCATTAACCTCACCAGAGGTTCATCACCCATCGTTTCAAACATATGCTGCACTCTCATTTGTGGAAAAATGACAGCATAACGAACAAAAAATAATCGATTAGATGTTAATCGAATAATTTAAAAAATGGAACATCTCTGATTTTGGTGTGATTGTTTTGATAAAAAAGAGCGCAAAATTTCATCTCTACCGAGGGGAGAAGCAAAACCACAAAACTACCTTGCATACGGGGGATATTTATTGGATGAAAGGGACCGTGAAAGAGGACACTAAAATATAAAGTTTTTCTTCCGACTGTTTCATCTTAGTATTCATCTTTGGTTTAACCGGATCCGGATATCCCAAATTATGGCTCAAATTCGTTTTATATAATTGCCATATCAAATCACATCTACTCAACCCAATATGGTCAATAGAACTTAAAACAACAATCATAAAGCCATATGCCCATCTCAAAACCGAATATAGATCAATGACGTTTATATAAAGTCTGGCCCTGTTGACACAACAGTATTAGTGAATTGGATGAAATTCGCTGTTGACTCTAATACTATCGTGCTCCCTATGCACTATAAACAAGCTCTCAGCTGGTGTTACATAATACTGTTTGTTTTGAAATCGTTCACATCTTAGCTCTGTGATTGTTGATATTTTGTGAATTCATTAATTTGTAGTTTTTATTGAAGGTTTTGGGTGAAAATGGTTAAATGTGCTTTGCAAAAATGTGCCGTGTCGAGTTACCATATAAGGAAATACAATCTTCCGATTCAACTGCACGCATTTCCCAGGGAAAATACCCGGCACCGAAAGTGGCTGACGTTTTGTTCGCTGAAAGATCAATCCGTGCCACTATTTTTGTGTTCCCGTCATTTCGAGCAGGAGGATTTCGAAAACGTTTACAGTAGCGATATCCGGCGTGTCTTGTCCCGAGAAGGTAATGAGTGTTTCAAAACAATTTAAAATGTATTCAACCAAACCATTTAAATTTTATTTTACAACTGTTCCATCGATTCGTCTCCCCGAGCCGGAACATCCATCAGATCGTTCGTTGCGGGCTCAGCGAAAATCTCGTGCTAGTCTTGTGGCGCAGGTGCTGGAACAACACGACCAGGTGAAAAAAATCGTGTCTTCCGAAACATTACCAGCAAATATTCTGGAAATTATTCAGAGAAATCCAATGTTTAATGACGAAACCGGATCCGAATTTATCGAAGAGAAGAGCAGTCAGATTGACAAGAGCTTGCATGTAGATGCAGCTATCAACAGCAGCTCGTTGAATGCATCAATTTTGGACCGTTCAGACTTAGTTCTTGATGTCTCGTCCCGCTTTGATTTGTATGCTGGGTGCACCGATCGATCCAGTTTCTTAAATACGACATTGAACAGCAGCGTACTGCTCGATGGAAATGACTCTGGAGTATTCGATCTGATTGTTAACATGACTGTCCTCTGTGATGCCATTTCTACACTTGAACAGGCGAAGGGGAATGGTGAGTACCCTGATTCAGCCGGTTCGATTGAAATCAAATCCCGAGGTAGATACGATTCTGTGTTTCGTCAAATATATTCGCAAGTATGGAGTCTAGCAGTCATACAGCTGGGAAAAACGATATTCCAAAGCGAGGATCTATAACCCAACTTCATGTAGTCATCAAAAACCAACGACAGACCATCCACAATTTACGAGCTGAGGTATGTTTTATTTGTATGTACTGAAATCCCTTCAATTAATGCGGTGGGTAATACAGTCCGCCCGCCGTTATTTCTTTGCTGCCCCCAGCTCATGCAACAACCAAGCTATCGTCCCCTCAGGCTTCTCACCGTTCTGTTTAGCCCTTCGGAACACCCGCTTGGTTGAGAGACTACGGGCACGCCTGCCGCTGTTGGTATCGTCTTTAGTCACCATCGTCCTCCGCCATCCGTAATCCTATCGTCCTCGTCGTGGTCTTTCATTTCCTATGCAGATGTTAGCACATGCATTACGATTTCTCCGCTTTTGCCAATGTTGTCCAAAAATATTTTACAACATCAAAGTGACAAGACATATTTGAGCCATGGTAGATACTAGATGGTTACAACAAACCTTTACAGTGACAACTTGATTCAGTTGGTTGCAAAACGAAGTTTGAAAACTTATAGATTCATACGCTTCATTGGAACAAGATTGCAAATAGGTTCTTCAACACATCTTGGTTCGTCAACTTTTTAGTAACATTTCGAAACAGTTGCTCAATAGGTACAAAAAACATTTAGTTCACAGTCTGTTGCACCAAAGTTTTAAGAAACATAATGTTTTATGGAACTCCCATTCAACAAACCCAACACAAGTTAGATTTGTTGCTCAAGTGTTTCATACAATATCACGTAGCATATAACTTCATACCAATTTGAGTGTAACATGTTTGCTCCTCCCATTTTAGGCATTATTTGACAGGTCATCCAAGCAGTACATTGAAACAGTTGAGTTTCATTATTGTGACCTAAAGTAAATGAAGCAACAAAGTTGAAACTTTGTCGTATCAAGATGTATTCCCTGTACCATATAAGGGATTTCTGGGCAACTTAAAAAGAAAAATAAAAGAATTGAGATTTTTCTGTGTTGCTTGGGTAGCTTAATATTTATCCCAGCTTCACCAGCTTTCTTGAAATAGCTTTGTTAGAATAGGCGTTAAAACCACTTTTCCCTTTTGTAGTAGTACAGGAAAAATTCCATCCCTACCTGGTGACTTGAAAGGTTCAAAGGAGTTAATCGGTCATTCAACTTTTCTTTCAGTAAAGATTTTGTTGGCCAAACTGCAAGTATCAGCTCTTGTTCTGTCTAACTCAATCGTTTCATTCAATATTTCATGAATATTCGTCCTGGGCTTATCGATACCAATTTCTGTTGGCGTTGCGTTTTGGTCTTCGTTTGAATTGATAATAGAATATGGAAAATGTGTTCTCATTATCAACTCCAACGTTTCATTACTAAAAGTCGTAAAAGCACCATTTTTTTTTTAAAGAGCCAAGCCCATTGGAATGATCTCTAGCAAGTATATTCTGCAACCTAGCAGTTGCTGGCGTAGTTTTAATGTTCTAAAGGAGAAAAATCTATACAACTCTCTAATAACGAAAATTCCCAAAGGCTAGGTAGTCATCACAATGAAAATATGAAATTGGGTTATTAGCGGAATGCTTGAATAAACAGCAAAAAATGTTATGTTCCATTTGATTCCACTTAATTAATTTTAGTATCCATATCAGCCTTTGGGAATTTTCCTTATTAGAAAGTTGTATAGATTTTTCTACTTTAGTTTACTTAAATCTTTGTTTTTTATTAGTTAGGTAGGTTCCGATTCTACACATTGTAGTTTCATTTTTATAACTGTGATCTTGACTTTTATACCTAGGGGATGAGTACTTAAGAGATTACTATGGCTTATATCATGTAATATAAGCTGTCTTGTAATGAGCACTCATACATCTAGTTTTCACTGGAAATCCTATGTATGACTGCTCATTGCAAGACAGCCTATATTCCATGATATAACCCATAGTCTGTCCAGGGTATAAGTGATTTTTACGCTCCAGGGCCATCTGGCAATGCAATCACGAATCCATCAGCTTCCCACGTCAAACCAACACAAACTAGCCTCACCGGTCATCCATCTATGCAGATCAAACAGCCTCTGGACATGGGTTCTATACCATTAACTCTTCAGCTGAATAATCCTCCAGCTGTTCAAAATCCTGTGATACACCAAGCCATGCAGCCAACGGTAACAGATCCAATGGTTTTGCACGTCGATGCAGCACAAAATACGTTCCAGCAGAGCTACCTGACCGGATACGACAATGAAATCGATAAGGTAAACAATAGCATCAATAGATGGTGTGATAAATAACACTCAATTCTGTTTTTAAGTGATTTTTTTTCGCCTCTACTTGTGATCACCTGAACTCAATTTGCCTCCATATTTAATGCAATTTGTTCCTAAAAATATAAAAAAAACAATAATCAAAGGTAAAATAGAAAAAAAGAAAATCACATAAAATCAAAATTGAGTGAAAAGCGAATGGTTGAATAGGAAACAGCTGTAATATTGTTGTTAAACTTTTCATTTCAGGTTGCTGTGCAAGAGCTTCCGGTGTTCAAGAGTAACGACGGGAAGCATTACGCCAAACTGGATAACGGATGTTATCTGCAAATATTCAACAAGCAGAATTCTATTCATAATCCGCAACTTACTGATGATGGTAAGGATTCGACTGGAGAACACATATTCAGCCCTGAAGCATCAATATCAATGGAATTTCGTAAGATGAACGATAGATTGGACGCAATCGAGGGAATTTTGAGCCAGTTGATGAATTTCATGGCAAACTTTGACAAGTTTATGCAGATGAGACATAAAAACGACGCCCTTCCGTCAACATGCCAGCAAATTAAGATTTCTCCGACTTTGAAGGATTACCCAGGATTGATTCCGATGTTTCATTGAAAGCTTTGGAACAAAGTCTAGCAAATCCCCCGTTTGCAGACAAATATTTTCGATACATGTTTAGCTTGAACGGGAAGTGAGAGAGTGCACCATTCTTCCGGAAGATAATCCGAAAGCTCGTGACGCCTGTTGTTTTCCTACCATATTCTTGGAAGGGAAACAAACGTGCAAAGAGTTCTTCATCAGACACAAGGAAGCATGTTAGTTTTGAAGCATCTTTTCCGGAATTTATTAAATTTATTTATCGTTTGGTGCATGCCGCTGATTTGTCACACACCCGAGAGGACAATGACAAATTGTTTAAATACCATTTGAGGTATAAGAACACTGAATTCAAGCGCTTTTAACAAGGATATGGAGATCACCGAGCTTCAAGCAAAAAGGAAGAGGAGACAGCCACAAGTTCCCAAGAAAGAAGACGCAGAAGAAAATCAACATACTTCTTTAAAACGTCAGCGTTTATCATCGCATGATAGTGAAAGTATCAGATCAGAGCAGATGTTTGAGAGTAGCAATGATTCTGACACTTCACTTGAAGAAGAACAGTAAGCAGATTGGAGCAGTCATCTGACAGTGTGAATCTATGGTTTTGTTTGAGAAATAATATTGATAAGAAATCGAAAAGAAATTTTTGTTTTTTTTATCCTCTTTTTTATTTCATATTCTTTTGATTTATAATGTGGGGTTTTTTTGAATGAAAATGTAAGGCTAATTTTGTTTGCTTGGTTTTAAATATAAAAAAAAACATCAATGCATTCTAATGTTTTCATACCTTAAATAATACTTTAAATAATCAATATATGTTTAACCATTTAAGTGTATGAATAAGTGGAAAGAAAACTGATTTGGGCAAAGCAATATCCTGACAATCAATTTTTACCATTTTACAAAATATTTCGTCGAGCCTATAAACTTGCAAGTCAACTGTGTATTCCATGTTTGATCCATAGATGTGTAATGATGATGAAACAAAAGGTTTTATAAACAAATCGAAGACGTCGATGAGAGTGTTTCCAATTAATAGAATATCATTTGATGAAGCATGTTTTGCAATATAGCTGACTGAAACAGTTTTCATACTAGTTGTGAGAATCCACTGGTCCACATTCGATTGCGTATCAATACAAAAGTCTTTCATATCAAGAAATGAATACCATTCAGAATCATCTTGAATCAATGCAATTGAAGTGGGGTTCATGATGCTTAAATTAAAGATTTTTCGTTTTAAAACTGGACTTTTTGTTGATGACATGTTTTGTTAGTCTTTTGACGTCTTCAACTAAATGGATTAACCTATGCATATTGCTGAAAAACAACTGATCCTCATACAAAACTTTCACACCTTTAAGAAAATCAGTTATTAAGCTCTGTGCAACTTCAAAGTTTTGTGAATTTTGATTATGCCTCATGCAAATTTGAGTTGCACAGAATTCAGAAAATGATCGAGAACATCTTCGCTTGTAAAGAACTTTTTCAGTACTATAACACTCAAATATAACAGAAATGTTCTAAGTTCTGTACCTTTCCAACGTGGAAGATGTTCCAATCCTCTTACTGAGCGTTGAAGTTCACGAGGTAGTTTGCATGACTTTAAAAAACTGATACATCGTTTAATTGCTTTCCTGACCATTTCGCGTTATGGTTGTTGAGTATGCCTGACTTCTAACCGTTCAAAAAGCGTTTATTTATTCCTTAATCAATCAGATGTAATGAATCACCGATAGGAAAATCTTTCACCATATCCAACCCTTGAATCTCCTCAAGAATACTATCGAATTAATGATGACCCTCATATACTCTGGATCGAAAATCTTTGTCATTTCTCAGACCTGCATCCATTTCAGGAAAAATCATTGTTTTAAAGTTGTGACAGTACTCTCCTTCGGTAACGCATTTCAAACATGAATTGTAACCATTGTGACCAATAACTCCTAAAAATATTTCAATTAATCGAGATTTTGAAGATTAACACTACAGGCTACTGACCTCGAAGCATTGACCGTGCAGGCGTATGACAGATAAAGCATCGAAGGTTAATTGATATAGTGTTTTCTTTAAATGTGAGTCCGCTTTGGAGAATATCATTAAACTCCATAACGAATTGTGTATTATCCATTAGTTGGTTAACAGTATTTACATTCTCCACAGAAGATCCCAACTATCATCGGAGAAATGTCCTGGCTCATTTCATGTACGATTACAAGAATGGGTCAAAAAGATGTTGTTGAACCTTTGAATGTGGGTAATCCATCGATGTAGGCCACTCCATCGACGAGCGTTGACCGTACCGGACGGGCATTGTTTTCTCTCCGTCGTTCTTGAGCTGTGTTTTTTCCCGTTTCGGGTTTTTTTACGCCATCGCGCAAGTGTGCAAGTGATAGTGCTAGTTGATAATACCACAAGCAGCCAGCAACGCTCTTCGTGGAAGCGAGCTTCCGCAGCCGTCCCTGACGGTAGCATTTTTTTTTTCCAATCGTGCCAAACCGAACTGTCAACAACGATCAGCACCACCGGATAGCAGCGTAGATAGTCTTCACCATCATAACGTGGCACCGGATAAGTAGCAAATATCAGGCATAACATTTGATAACGGCACAAAAGCATTTGTAAGCAAACCTTCTAAAGCCCTTTACACGCCAACCAAAGTACGCCCACGCAAACCAACAACATCATCGAACAGGAGCAACTATCGCCTTTCCGAAAGTGGTATTTATTTGCGTGAGCGTACGTTGGTTCGCGTGTAAAAGGCCTTAGAATGTTTGTTTACAAATGCTTTTGTGCCGTTATCAAATGTTATGCCTGATATATTGTATTGCCCTTTGTTCTCGTTCTATTCTTCTTCCTTTACTCCCTTTCCCCGCAAATAGTTTTTTTTTTGTTTCGCTTTCTCCTTCCCTGTGTGTTCTGTGTAACCTAGTGTATGTAGTTTTTTTTTTAATCTATTGCGGTGGTAGTTGCCCCGCAATGGATAGCAGTAGTGATGGCGAGGAGGCTTCCCTTTCTGCCGTTCCCACTGACGATGAGCAGTCCGATGTGGAAATGAAATCCCGTATGACAAAAAAGAATACCGGAACCATCCCAAAGGTTAAGCCTTCACCGTCCCCACCTTCTCCCCTCTCACCACCCACACCGTCTCCCTCTACCCCACCTAACCCGTCACCCCCAACACCGACTAAGCCGTCTCCGCCAACACCGCCTATCCCTGTAAAACTAACGCAAGCTGCCCCCCGCCACAAGGCATACCCAGACGCCTCAAAAGGTCGATGGGTTTTTTTTTTTTTTTTCTTTATTAAAGAGACTTTTAGCCTTGGGCTGGTTCGTCTCTGAGGTCCATGGGTTGTTTTCTTCCGGCCCAAGCAAAAAGCTCTAAATGTTAACCGGATCGAAAAGGATCTTTTCAATCGTTTCTCGTCCGTGACCGACGTTTTGAAGGTGCGGCCAGACAAACTGCGCGTCACTGTTGGTAGTCGTAATCAGGCAAACGAGATTGTTGCCTGCGAGCTCTTTACGTTAGAGTATCGTGTTTATATCCCATGTCACGACGTGGAAATCGATGGAGTGGTGGAAAAAAACCTACTTGCTATCAGACTCGTTTCGGGTGACCTTCTCCGGATCGGCACTGCCAGATTACGTCAGGATTGGAAGGGTTCGACTTCCTGTGCGGTTGTTTGTACCAAGGGTGATGAACTGCACCAAGTGCAAACAATTAGGCCACACCGCCGCCTTCTGCGGCAACAAGCTACGATGCGATCAGTGCGGCGAGAAGCATGCGGAGGGTGCTTGTGGTGCTCCTCCTAAATGTGTTTATTGTTTGGCAACTCCGCATCCTCTTGCAGATTGCCTGAAGTATAAACAGCAAGGAAAAAAACTTGAACGGTCTCTGAAGCCGCGCTCTCAGCGTTCCTTTGCGGAGATCTTGAAGACTTTCAATCCTCCTCCCAAAATCACTCCGGAAAAAGAAAACAATAATCCGTTCAATCTTCTCCCAGTTGACGAGGACGACACTGACTCAGAGGGCAATGACGGAAGTCCTTTTGTTTTCAAAGGTCCTTCAAGGAAGCGATCCAAGAATGACTCGCAGAAAACTAAAAAAACTGACTCCTGGATAAATCAAGAGGTCACGGAAATAAACCGAAATCCAATCCACCGGGTTTTAAGCCTGTCGATTATGACAAAGAATTTCCGGGGCTTCCGGGAACACTTAAAACCCCAGTTGTCCCAGTTTCACAACCAGAACAGCAGAACGCCATGTTCACGCTTTCTGGAATTATGGACAGCATTCTCGATCTGTTCAACATCACTGACCCTCTTCGGAGCATCATTAACATGATGCTTCCAATCGTGAAACCTTTTCTGAAGCAATTTGCTTCCAAGTGGCCCCTCCTTGCTCCATCGTATCCTTCGATGGATAATTTTCCAAAATACGATACGGTATCTCTCCTACAATGGAATTGTAGAAGCATTTTTCCGAAGCTAGACGTGTTCAAATTCTTGCTAAGCAACCTGAATTGTGATGCTTTTGCTCTCTGCGAAACATGGCTTTCTCCAGACATCGATCTTTCACTTCACAGCTTTAACATTGTCCGTCTCGATCGTGTAGACTTCTATGGGGGTGTGCTCTTGGGGATCGACAAACGTCACTCTTTTTACAGAATTGTCTTTCCTGCAATGTCGGGTGTTGAAATTGTCGCATGCCAGGTGAATATTTGAGGTAAAAGCGTCAGTATTGCCTCGCTATACACCCCTCCGAGAACGGCTGTTTCTCATCGAACTTTATCGGACATCTGCTCAGTGTTACCTGAGCCGCGTTTGATCTTAGGGGATTTTAATTCCCACGGTACAGGCTGGGGAGAGCTGTACGATGACAATCGCTCAACCATCATCTATGACCTATGCGACAATTTTAACATGACTATTTTAAACACCGGAGAAGTAACACGAATAGCCAAACCTCCAGCAAAAGAGGCAGATTGGATTTGTCACTTTGTTCGAACTCACTATCATTGGATTGCATGTGGGAGGTAATCCAAGACCCCTATGGTAGTGATCATTTGCCCATCAAAATCTCGATCTCTAATGGCTCATCCTCGCAACATCCAATCAACATCGCATACGATCTCACGAGAAACATCGATTGGGAAAAATACGCGAACACGGTCCGTGGCGGCTCCGAATCGGTCGACGTTCTCTCCCCGTTGGATGAGTACTCCTTCCTATCGCGGCTCATAGTGGATTGCGCACTTCAAGCTCAAACGAAGCCAGTTCCTGGTGCTTCCATTCGTAAACGTCCTCCCACTGTGTGGTAGGACAAGGAATGCACCAACGCGAATAATGATAAGTCAGCTGCGTTTAAACAACTTCGTAAGCACGGTTCCTACGAATACTTTGAGCGGTACACGGCACTGGAGGAAAAATTTAAGAGCTTGATCAAGGCCAAAAAACGCGACTACTGGCGTCGGTTCGTCGAAGGGTTAACGCGAGAAACTTCCATGAAAACGCTCTGGAATGTCGGCAGGAGAATGCGTAACGCGCCATCGTCGGTCAATGAGGACAAGGAGTACTCTAACAGATGGATTTTTGATTTTGCGCGCAAAGTTTGCCCTGATTCGGTTCCGGTTTGAAACAACACTCGCGATACGTCGGTGGAAAAGAATAACATGGACTCCCCGTTCTCGATGCTTGAATTCTCAATTGCTCTTCTTTCATGCAACAACTCGGCTCCAGGAATGGATCGAATCAAGTTCAACTTGCTCAAGAACCTCCCAGACGTCACTAAGAGGCGCTTGTTGAACTTGTTCAATCAATTCTTGGACCACAACGTTGTTCCGGACGATTGGAGACAAGTGAGAGTTATAGCCATTCAGAAACCCGGTAAACCCGCGTCGGATCATAACTCGTACCGTCCCATCGCGATGCTGTCGTGCATTCGGAAATTGTTGGAGAAAATGATTCTTTTTCGTTTGGACAAGTGGGTCGAGGCGAATAGCTTACTCTCAGATACGCAATTTGGATTTCGAAGGGGCAAAGGAACGAACGACTGCCTTGCGTTGCTTTCAACTGAAATCCAATTAGCCTACGCTGAAAAACAGCAGATGGGTTCAGTTTTCTTGGACATTAAAGGGGCTTTTGATTCTGTTTGCATCGACATCCTTTCGGACAAACTCCATACCAGTGGGCTTTCACCAATTATCAATAATTTCTTGTACAATTTATTGTCCGAGAAACAAATGAGCTTCTCTCATGGCAACTCGGCAATTTCACGAATTAGCTACATGGGCCTCCCTCAGGGCTCATGTCTGAGTCCCCTTCTGTACAACTTCTATGTTAAAGACATTGACGATTGTCTTGCCGAAAATTGCACGCTAAGGCAGCTTGCAGATGACGGCGTGATCTCCGTTGTTGGGCCAAAAGCACCGGACCTGCAAGGACCATTGCAAGATACCTTGGACAATTTGTCTACATGGGCAATGAATCTGGGTATCGAATTCTCTCCGGAGAAAACTGAGATGGTTGTTTTTTCTAGGAAGCTTTATCCAGCACAGTTGCAGCTTCAACTTATGGGTAAAACAATCACTCACAGCATGTCTTTCAAGTATTTAGGTGTCTGGTTCGATTCTAAATGCACTTGGGGAAAACACGTTGCGTATCTGAGTCAGAGGTGCCAACAAAGAATCAATTTTCTTCGTTGTATTACCGGCACTTCGTGGGGAGCGCATCCGGAAGATCTGATAAGACTTTACAAAACCACCATTCTATCGGTTTTGGAGTATGGTAGCTTTTGCTTCCAATCGGCGGCGAACACCCACATCTTGAAGCTGCAACGGATTCAATATCGTTGTATACGAATCGCACTAGGTTGTATGCATTCGACGCATACAATGAGTCTGGAAGTACTTTCGGGCGTACTTCCCTTACCAGATCGATTCGCGGAATTGTCGTTGCGGTTCCTTATCCGCTGTGAAGTCATGAACCCGTAGGTGATCGAGAATTTTGAGAAGCTGCTTGAACGAAATCCGCAAGCAGAAAGAAGATTTACCAATATCCCTTTCCCTTTGCCCCCTCCCCTTTCCTCTAAATAAATGTATTTATTAATCTCGAGTAAACCGCGAGTATTCGGCCTCCATTCTACTAACCTTAGTTGTAAAAAAAAATTATAAAAAATTATATTTAAATTAATTTGGCTCCGCAAAGCTACCGCATTTGAGCCTTTACAAATAAATGGATTATAAAAAAAATCAATCGATGTTAATATTCAATGATAATTCTGATGGAATGTTTTCAAATGGCGTAAATGTGTTTTCAAGAACTTTTTATAAACCATAGTGCCAATATTCTCCACCAAGGTTGCAAAGACTCATTTCAGCTAAAATAATGTTTTTCGGAATAATAAAACCAAAAGATGGTATGATGACATGTTTTACTTGTAACTTACAAGAAGAGGTTACAAAGTATGCGTTGGAAACATAAAACCAGTAAATTTTGCTTTCTATGAGTCACAATCAGCGATTTGCTGATCGCTGAGTGAGTGAGTTTGTGAAAAATCGCTGATTGTGACTCTCATGAAGTGAAATAAACAGGTTTAATATGTCACATTCTTTGCAACCTCTTCTTGTATCCTACCAATTCAAAATTTGATCATGGCATCTAATTATTTCATAATTTAGAAAAACATTGTTTTAGCTGATGAGTCTTTGCAACCTTGTTCTCCACCAATATTTTTATCAGTCTTGATATTTGTATTCCGTGGTGTGCCTACCAACGTCCGTGTATCTTTTGGAAGAACATTATCCGGAATATAAGATTTCAGGATATTGAGCAATGCATTTATAGCCACATGCTTTATTTGAAAGGTTATAGCCCAATTCTTCACCTCTTCTCGAAAAGCCAACATATCTTGCTTTTCCGTAGCTTCATCAGCATCATCGTTGTCACTATCCACCTCATCCACATTGTTGCTACGTCCTTCGAAAATTTCAGCAAAATTCACAGATTGTTTCAGATTTGAGAAAATTTCTGGTAGATTATTACTATTCAATGTTGGAGATGTGCCAGATTCAATGTTTAATCCACAGTTTTCAATTGGATTGCATTTGTTTGTTTTAGACTTTTTGGCCTCTTGAATCATCGCTTTCTTTTTTTTTGTGAAATTACCATTACGTTTGATCTTTTTCCACAATTTCCTGTCTTTTTCATGAATAAATTTCATACGATCCATTATTGTTTGCCCGATGATAAATCAATTTTGTTACAAAACATAGTTTTAATATTTGTATAAAATAATTAAAACATAGTGGAATATTTGTTGCAAAAACGTTAACACCTGACTTTAATACTCCTAGTTCCTATGTAACTAATTATAAACTATATTTTGATTATAAAGTTCATGACAGTTTGAAAATAAGGTTACAACTTTATCACTAAGTAACCACTCAGCTGCTTTTTATAATTTCGGTTTCCAAATGACGAAAAGATAACTATATTTAATCTTGTGTAACCTGACATGTAACACGTGTCTTTAATGTGACTATTGTGCAACTTTTTATTTTTTTATATTTGCAACGCTAGTTACAAGTGCTACTTGGGTCTCTTTCTTATCTTATGCAATGTCACCCTTGCAGAAGATTTTTGTCATAACGATAATTTTTAAATTCTATTGCTTTACTTTGGTGCACATCTTTTGAATTTCACCCTTACTTATCTGTCACCTCTTGAGAAAAATTGCGACTTACCTGTTATTATTTTACAATTACAGTACTGGGTGTATCGCGGATATGAAGAAACAGCGATAGGAGATTTCGCGAAGTATCAGAACCCGGCTCGTCTGTCAATGATCCTGCGGAGAAATAAAACTAAAATTAAAATCACGTCAAAGAGGCTGCATTACAACCAAGTCGAAAATATTGTGCATTTTATAATTTTAATTTTTTACGATGTTGATGAAATGTTTTGTAGTAGGAATTCCTCGCGAAAACTTCATGAAGCGTTTCTAGACTTCATCAGCAGCATATAATCTTAAAAACTTTCCTTATAATGCATCTTTTGAATGTGCCCCAGTGCCAGATTTAGGATCCGGGGGCCCGGGGCAGTTATTTACCTTCGAAGTTTAAATTTTAAATGTGCGTTCATATTTTTCCTCATACCATCTTGATATGAAACAAATTAAATTTGGATGAAAACAATCATAAGAAAATCATGTGAATTCTACATTTCGCAAAAAAAATGAAAAATATTTTAATATTGTGATACGGGGGCAAATTGAGCACTGGGATAGAATTGGTTGGTTGGTGACATATATCAAAATAAATCTTGATAGCATCTCATTATGAGACTCCAATGGTAGCTTTAACTAGTTTCTCTTCGTAAAGAAGTAGATTTTTAAGCATAATTTTCAATATTGTGATGTTCAATAGCATTTAATATCAGTTTCAAACATATGAATCATATGCTTAGAACGTGTGTTGTTCTTAACTTGAAAGTAACATTTGAACTTGATAAAGATACATAGCGTATTATATATTTTTCACTGTAAAAAAGCGCCACTAAAACGCTACCACCATCTATTGAGTATACCCATGTCATGGGCAGTACGATCAACATATGGCGCTAGCGTGTAAACGTCAAACGCAAGGGAATTGACTATGCGCGCCTCAAGCGACGGTACTACCAACTAAGACATATTCAAATTGATCGTTAAATGCGTGTTTGATGAACAGTATGATAGCACTTTAGCTAAACATGTTTGAATTATTTCATGCGTGAAGTTAATGATTTACATAGATGGAGATGCCCCCTCCGCCACCACTGGCAAAATAGATGATGGTCGACTTGCTCATGAACCTACGATGTGCGGAAACAGTTCTAACGATTTTTTCACACTCAAGTCGCCATCTGACCGAACAAATAATTGAGAGCACCTATAAAACACCTGTGTTGATAGAAAAAAGTTAAATAATAGCTTTCAGAGTTGAACAATAATGTAGTTGTATCGCCATTTGGTTAAAAGCTTTAAAAACTGCATGGAGCGCTTGAGAATGATTGTTTGCGATCGGTTTAACATATGCTTCATAAGACTTATGATACCTTTTATAGCACCTAGCTTAAATCGACAAGCAGGTTTACAGCTTCACAATGAACAGTGCTTCCAGATAGATTTCTCGATTGCATTTTCGAGGGAGCGTGTCTGCTTTTGTGGGCAGTGCGTTTGTTGATCGGCACCGAAAATATCCCCTGTCTGATGGTGGTGTTGGCAAGCGTGGGTGGGATGCCGGTTGCGCCGGAATGGGGATCGGATGCATTGTTTGCGGGAGTGGATGCGTCCCTTCGGGGGAGCAATCGAGATTTATTTTCATCGTTCCCATTTGTCGGAGGGATGTCCTCGTTCGCATCAAGCATGTTCCTCGGGTTTTTACGATTAGGTGTCTACGAATAATCCATTATGATTTTTTTTTTTTCATTTTGAAGCATGATTCGTTACTTGACCGATTTTCTTTTCTTTTATTGTGTTGTTAGGTGTCATGAGGGCCGTGATTGAAGACTGACGGTAGTCACGGCGAGTCGTGTTTGATTGTGGGGTTTGGTGGTTTTGACGACGAAATATGAAGGAGAAAACAGTCATTTTTAAAACGTAAGAGTTCGGTCGAGATAGCTTAAAAGATGTGCAATATTTCTACACTGGTAAAATCATCAAGCGTGAAGTAAGGGGCACGGTAGCTCATAAATGTGAAAGTTTTATGGATTCTGTTCCCGTCTTACGTAAGGACCAAATCGAAACAACGATTCGCGTAAAAGTAAAATTTAATTAAGGCATAAGTGATGTCCTATTACTACTCGATTATCCGAGCTAATCGATTATCTGTTAAAATAATCGATTAATTTTTAATCGATTATTCAATGCCTCGAATATCTGATAATCGATTAATTGGCTTCGATTAATGGACGATTATTTAAATTTTCATTGGAAATAGGAGTAGAATTTATTTTAGTGTGTATAGAGTTTAACTATTCTGTTTGTATTACTACATACGTGAAGTTAACGATTTACATAATTGAAGATATTAAGCGTCAAATAATAAGTCTGTTATTAAGTGGTCATATTTATGCAATAGATGAGGAGATGAATGTACAGAGTTGATAATTCCGTTAGGTACGGCAGTGTGAAATTGTATATAGAGAAAAGAAAGCGAGCAAGGACAACTTTTAGGAAGGTACAAATCGGGTTGATCATCTCTCTTTACTAAACTCCCCAGTTGGAGAGGGATGGTGAGGGATGTCCCCCCCCCGTCACCACTGGCAAAAAGAGATAATCATCCATTTGCTCATGTACCTACGAAGTGTGGAAACAGTTCTATCGATTGTACCGCACTCAAGTCGTTATCTGAAGGGAGGCATGTAGTCGTAGGCTTGGAAATTGCAGTTGTTGTTGTCTCTACCACTGTACGTGCTCCTGTCATCGCCATCTATCGTATAAAAATTACCACTTTAAGTCAATTGACGCTTAGCATCTTTAACTATGTATGTAGAACTTGCCACCAAGCCAACAGAGCACCGATTAAAATATTTTCCATCCCAACTTGAAGTTCAGAACGTCTATTTTCTAAAGCAGGTCAGACAATAACAAAGTTCAGAAACCGTTTGTCTGGCCCTCATCTCAACATGATACTATTTCTGGTTATACTATTGGAGAAGTTGTTTGTTTCGAGTAGTGTTTTTTTTTTCTTCAGGCAATGAGATTGCAGTCCAAAGTCAAAATCAATTCGTTTCATAGATGCAAGTTGTCTTTTCTCTCACTATTAATCGAATAAAAACGTTAATAAGAATTAAAGAGTAAAAGTGTATTTTATTGAATTGTTATTAGGAGAATGGATGTAATGTCGGCCTAAATGCCCCTAATTTGGACTCATACATAAATTCAAAAATCGACTAAATTTTCAATAGTGACTAAAAATAACAATAAGAGAGCATCCATAAATGACGTAGCATATTTTTGATCAATTTTAGACCTTTCCTTCCCCCCCCCCCCTCGTAGCATATTTTGCTATATCCAATACATGGCCTGTCACAAATTCTGAAACCCCCACCTCCCCCCTTAAATGCTACGTCATTTATGCATGTTCCCTTAATACTGTCCCTATCACGCGTTCATCTAGATAAAATTGATAAATAGCAGATTTTTAGCGATGGGCCGAATCTTAGATCCATAGACCAACATTAGAGCCATTTCCCGTATCTCGAAAAAATGATTTACCAATGATCCACAGATGAATAATCAACATCTGGTTAAAACACTTTATTAAAGACGTTGGTTTTCATTATTATCAGAGACTATTTAAATTAATCGATTATTTCGATTAATCAATTATTTCATGGCGATTAATCGATGTCGATTACTATTATTAAAATATGTAATCGATTAGTAAACAATCGATTAGTAGGGAAAATCGGACATCACTAGGCATAAGCACTTTTTTGTCTCCATGTTTAAAAGATAATCGGTAGTAGAGGCTTATTCTTGTGCATGAAAACTGTCAACTGTTCAAATAACCTCGATTTTACTGACTATTGATTCATTATTAAAGTTTACCAATATTTTTAGAAGCATTCCATATTGTGTTAAACCATTCCATGATGCAGAATAAAGTTTTTGTTTCAATTTCAATAAAATATCAAAAGTTGAAATCAGTATTGAGGTGAACTGAAATTGAGCTTATTTGTATTTTATAATACTTGTTTAATTTACATTCTTTATATTCTATATAAGAAAAATAATTCATTGTCATGCAATATAGACAATGAATTATTTTTCTTCACATATTTAAAATCTCATTATATCATTATAACTATAATTTTCATTTATAGAAAATAGTTCTCCTGCAGATCCTGAAGGATCAGAAGGTGTATCAAATAGCATATCATTGTTATTTACATTTTATTTTATTTTAATATAATATGATCTATGGTTTTCAGAATTTGCATTACCCAGAGAATAAATTGGATATCATCATTCATTAGGTCAATGTTTTAAAATTGTTTTACCTTTGCAGAGTTTTGTTATTTCAAGAATTATTCATGGACACTTGTTTTAATAACCCTTGTTTGCTCACATAACATCGATTATTTAGCAAATTGATTCTTTACTTGAATTGTGTATTCATTAAATAGGTAAAGTTGAGTAACTCCTCCCTTTCGTTCGGAAATCAATTCAGCTTATCGTTTACCAAAACGAACCCTGCTGCAAACCCAAACCTTGTGGCATAATTACGTTGAATTCTTCAAACGACCATCTATCCTTCTCCCATGCAACATTGTTGCATAATGTTTTCATTTTCAACAAACCTTATTTCAAATCCTGCTTAACTGACAAAACTTAAGTATGTCAGCTAAAATATTTACCAAACACTTCAGAAACGCGTAACATACAAATATCGATACCATTTCCTTAAACCCATAAAACCTAAACACCGACGACTCAACATTCTTCTGCATTAATCAACATCTTGGTAAAAGTTGAACGATGCCTTGATTTATTTTCCATTTACTAACCGAAAACTAGGAAACATGTCCAAGTAAACATTGCTGCTACGTTCCATCGTTATTGCTGCGTGCGCACCGATGCAATGTACCATCAATGTAAGTGGTTCATAAACACTTGAACCTCGCCACTTGCTTTAAATTCAATTATTGTTTTATACCGATGAAAGTTTGTAAATATCCCAAGGCTTCTACCAAAAATGCTGAACAATGAATAATGCTCCAGAATTCTCTGTTTGGATTTACATACTCACTCTTACTAACCATTATTTCTTAAGTTAATAAAAACCCTTTTCCGAACCTAATAAACGAACACTTCGTATTCATTTTTCAATCGTGTACCACACGACTTTTGCCTTCTCCCGAAAATCCCAACACTCTCTTACTCAACATCCCAGTGATTCTTAGTGGAAGTGCAGAGGATTTTTCGGCTTCCATCAAAGCGAGTGTCGCGTCAACACATTCCTACCTATTCCTTTCTTGACCTGCGTTCGGGCGCGGTCGGCGCTGGTATTGCCTAGTTTGAGATCACCAGTTTTTACACATTGATGATGATTGCTAGTCCCAAGCATCGTCTATTGGTTCTCTGTGTAAGTACAGCTGATCTGGCAGTAACAGAGTAGCAACCGTGGGCGTTCAATCATGCTGATGCTCATGCTCATGCTCACAACGAACAGTGCTTCCAGATATGTTTGCAAAGCATTTATTCAATTATTGTAAAGCTGTTTTCAATTTTGATGAGGTTGACTTATAGAACTTTGTTTCAGAGAAGAGAAGTTACTCAAGATGAGCTTCATATATTTCTCTGATATGATCAAAATATGTAATCAAGAATAAAACAGACGGAAAAAGAAGTGGCTGGCAATCCAGGATCAGTAGTTCGAATCTTGCTTCAAAAAACACTCGCACAGTTCGAAAAAGTAGTGTAAATTTGTGTTTAATATGATGCACATAAATGGAGCGTCACATATCATATACGTTTACATTATATATCATGTAAAGTTCTGACACATTTCGTGCAATGTAGCAAATATTGTATACAAAAGCCCATCTTTGTAAACAACATTGTTTGCAAGTTGCTCGGTTGCGTGAAATGAAATACAAGTCTAGGTGAATGAATGTTTACATCACAATTAAAATTCAGAACTTTTATCTGTGCGGTGTAGTAGAGGTAAATTAGATATACTGCCCATAATCGCATATCAGTCCCATATGGATAGGCAATCAAGCAAAGTTGGGACTGATATGCGAATATGGGTAGTATAGGAGTTGTTAATAAATGCAAACTTTAATTTAAGATGTATGTAATATAATCAAAAATTTAATTTCTAGATAAGTTCTTTAAATTAATCATTATCATTGATCATCTCCTTCACCGTCCTTCCCCAACGAAGGAGTTTGGTGAAGGAGATGATCAACCCGATTCGTACAATCCTCAAAATTGACCTTTGCTCGCTTTCTACTCTCTATATACAATTTCCACACTGCCATACTATTCTAACGGAACAATCAACTCTATACTTTTATCGTCTCGTATATCGTTTAAAATAATCACTTTAACTCTGATAGTGCTATGGCTGTTTGTCGCTGGTAAAATGTTTCCAATGTTATAAATTAATGATTTTCTGCTAAATTACCAGTGATATAAAAACATGGTATTCAATTTAGAGTTGCGATTTCAATGCTACATAGGAACAATACAAATCAGTAAAACGAATTGGAAACATCCATGATGCATTGTTGTCTAGGTGATGAAACTGAAACTCGGCGGTATTGATGATAGAAGAGCATAGCAGAAATAGTGCGAAAATGGTTAGTGAAGCCATGGTCATCAGAAAAGGAAATCGATGAAGAAAATTGACTTTCACCCCTCTGCTTCTAATAACATCCGACATTACATCCATTTCCCCTATATAAGACCACGTAATCCTACGTCATCATTTCGTTCAACCCCATAGGGCTGTCCCTCGTTGTTTTTTTTTTCCCCATTTTAAAGTAAGGAGTTAGCATAAAACCAAATACATCATATCTAAAAGTACGGCAACTTTGCCATAATCCAAGCGACAGATACAGTAGCGCTGCACTTGAGCGAAGGTGGAAGCAACGCATAGAAAAAAGCAAATACCCAAAACCGTTCTTCTGAGGACGTAATCTTTGCTATAAAATTCGTTCGCAGCATTTACCTTTAAGCGTCAGATGACGCAATTGTACCTGTCTTATAGCGGTCGTACGAGAAAATTGAAGAGTTGGCAGTCTTCTTGATGTGTTGTCTTATATAAAACACAAAATGGCAACTATTTTTTCCCGGTGACTTAACAAAAGAATACAAATTCGCTAAGTTGCTTTCGAATGTTATGATGTCGTCACCAGCATCCCCTGCAATATTAGTTCGACTTGGTCGCTGCCCAACTCAAACCCACACGTGACACGCGCAGATTGGGGAGCGCATGGTGCTTGGAAGGGTCACGAGGAACGCTTGTTGGACCAAATATCCTATTCAATGTTTTACCTTTACATTAGCCTCTGGGCTTCACTTTTTTAGTTCTTATGAGCACTGAGCTTCACAGTTAGTATTCAGTCTAACTATCTGGCTATACATTATATAATTTGGTTTAGAAAACTAACGAAAATCGCATTACTCACCTTTATAAAACAAAGTTAGCTATCACGCGTTTTATCACTTCAAGACTAATATAGAAAAGCACACTCGGTATGAACAATATAGCACACTTGGGTATAATTTTGACTTGACAATTAGGCTTGACGATCTAATCACTCGCACAGGTCTAACAGGAATAACCCTGACTCATATGATAATATCGTTTGCCACTTCGTATACGAGAAATAAATTCATAACTCTTATCAATTCCAACGTGTCCTGCTCTGATTGGTCAAACCAACACCAACCGAGGTTGCGTTTCACAATGTTTAGTAAAAGATAAAAATGAAATCGAAGGCTACCACCTTGAAAAAGAAGTACGATCCGAGGCTACTGTACGGGAGCTACACACTTAGAAAAATTGATTTAAATTTAGGCACTCTGAGACTGACATACAAGAGCGTCAATTTTGACATAAAATTGGTCGCTGCCCAACTCAAACCCACACGTGACACGCGCAGATTGGGGAGCGCATGGTGCTTGGAAGGGTCACGAGGATAGTGCTTGCATCGATATCGAGTATTCTTAGGAACACTTGTTGGGCCAAATATCCTACTCAATGTTTTACCTTTACATAAGCCTCTGGGCTTCACTTTTTTTAGTTCTTAGGGACACTGAGCTACACAGTTAGTATTCAGTCTAACTATCTGGCTATACTTTATATAATTAGGTTTAGAAAACTAACGAAAATCGCATTACTCACCTTCATAAAACAAAGTTAGCTATCACGCGTTTTATCACTTCAAGACTAATATAGAAAAGCACACTCGGTATGAACAATATAGCACACTTGGGTATAATTTTGACTTGACAATTAGGCTTGACGATCTAATCACTCGCACAGGTCTAACAGGAATAACCCTGACTCATATGATAATATCGTTTGCCACTTCGTATACGAGAAATAAATTCATAACTCTTATCAATTCCAACGTGTCCTGCTCTGATTGGTCAAACCAACACCAACCGAGGTTGCGTTTCACAATGTTTAGTAAAAGATAAAAATGAAATCGAAGGCTACCACCTTGAAAAAGAAGTACGATCCGAGGCTACTGTACGGGAGCTACACACTTAGAAAAATTGATTTAAATTTAGGCACTCTGAGACTGACATACAAGAGCGTCAATTTTGACATAAAATTGGTCGCTGCCCAACTCAAACCCACACGTGACACGCGCAGATTGGGGAGCGCATGGTGCTTGGAAGGGTCACGAGGATAGTGCTTGCATCGATATCGAGTATTCTTAGGAACACTTGTTGGGCCAAATATCCTACTCAATGTTTTACCTTTACATAAGCCTCTGGGCTTCACTTTTTTTAGTTCTTAGGGACACTGAGCTACACAGTTAGTATTCAGTCTAACTATCTGGCTATACTTTATATAATTAGGTTTAGAAAACTAACGAAAATCGCATTACTCACCTTCATAAAACAAAGTTAGCTATCACGCGTTTTATCACTTCAAGACTAATATAGAAAAGCACACTCGGTATGAACAATATAGCACACTTGGGTATAATTTTGACTTGACAATTAGGCTTGACGATCTAATCACTCGCACAGGTCTAACAGGAATAACCCTGACTCATATGATAATATCGTTTGCCACTTCGTATACGAGAAATAAATTCATAACTCTTATCAATTCCAACGTGTCCTGCTCTGATTGGTCAAACCAACACCAACCGAGGTTGCGTTTCACAATGTTTAGTTAAAGATAAAAATTAAATCGAAGGTTATCACCTTAAAACATATAGTGCTTTCCCGATTTTGTCAGCTTCTGATTTTTCTACTCACGATTTTGTTAGCTTTTTGTCCGATTTTGTCAGCGTGCAGATTTAACTAAGCTTTTTAGTTTTTAAACATGTATTGTCAATCTTTTCTCTTCGAATGACCTTTACTCCTATCCTTAGTTGAAATTGGGGTAAAGTGAACAATTGACGATTTTAAGTGCTTATTTATTCAAATATCAATCAATTCAACGCACAGGCATACACAATTCTAACCAGGTATACAGCTAGTAGAGGCCTGCAAAAAGACACATTAGTGGGTTTTTTGATTATTTTAGTCTATCGGAGAGTATTTACTCATAAACTTGTTTCTCTTCCACAGCGCCTAGATTGAACCGAGCAAGTCTGACTGCCGCCAAATCGGAGAATTAATTGTTTGCTATTTAATATACAATCACAAACGGCGCCGGTAGTGTAGTGGTATGAGTGATTGCCTCTCACCCCGGCAGGCCTGGGTTCAATCCCAGTCGGCGCCGCCGGGATGTTCTGAGGCATAGCATCTCTGATCACGCCCTCCTTCGGATGGGAAGTAAAGCCGTTGGTCCCCGGTTCATGAGTTGATGGGTCGATAGGTAGGGTCCAGGTGTGGGAGCTGCCTTCCTGGCACGTCGGTAGCATTGGTGCTCAGCACGGAAAACAAGATCGACGGAAAAAACAAACCAAAGGAAAAAAAAAATAACTTGAGAACGGCTGGAGTAAGAAAAAACAATTATTGAGCTAAATTTATCAAAAAATATGCGTAGAATCGTAGGATCCAATGTTATTACTTTACTAAGAAATATGCAATTTCGTTATATCTTCAATCTACCAATAAAAATTTAATAAATTATAGAATTTTGTGGAAATCAGATTCCAGGTTACATCTCTTACCAAATGTTAGGGCATTTCTTTCGCTTTCTTTACAAAAACAAATAAATAAAAATCGAAGAGGGAAATTTTGAGTAAAACAACGTTTATGTTTTTCACTATGAATTTACTGAGTTTTTGTTTCAGTGTAGTTTTTCTCAAAGAACTTTTAATTAATTTCAACTTTTTAACAGCTGAAATTTTGATCAGATCAATTATTTTCATGTAATGATTTATTGAAAAAATATAATCAATTTATACGTATTCAAAGCCTTTTTTTAAAGTTACCCTTGAGAAAAAAAATCATTTTTAAATGAAAATGCCACCATTGATAACAGCGAATACATGGACACTTTCAAATCTTCATTATGTCGAAAGTAACATTCGTACCGATCCGAGAAAATAAAGTTTTGGTTTAATGACCGAAAAGCTATTCCTATTTCCAATTAAACACATATAATCTCATAGTGATAGCAATGTTTAACATATTAAGCAGGGTTTTAACCATACAAAGCACTAGCGATCTGCTTTGTATGATTAAAACCTTACTTAATATGTTTCATGCTCAAAAATACTGGTTTTTGAGTCAAGAATTATTGTACGTCGTTTGGTGGCTCCTAGTGTTACTTAACGTGTATTTACCAGGATATTCGGGAGAATAATCAATCACGTCTCCTTATGTGCAGTCCTTTCATCATTTGAGGACCACCGAAATCATCTTAGCAACAAACAGTTCGATTTATTCACTTTAATAATGAGAAAGCGAAACGACGAACATACACTTTTCACGGGTTTCTCTGCGCTGTTAGTTAAGGCAAACGGCATCTCCATAGAAATCGGGTGACTTAAGTAACATTGAAAAATATTTTGATCGGAAGGTGATTACGTCAAAAAGCAATTTGACTGGTAAATAAATTTAAAAGTACGATGTGATCCTATATTTCAACAGTGTAATAGCAGGAGCCTTGGAACTGATAGCTTGACTTTGTTTACCTTTGTTACTTCCGACGTAATGAAAATTTGCTCCTGATATGAGGAACTTCATGCAAAATAACTGGCTAAAAAGTTACATATAGTAGACAAATTTTTTTGTGTTGCCTCAGTTGTATAACTGGTATAGTTGGCCATCGATCTGCCAAAATCAAATTTTCATGATATCGACACTGAGCGTTCACAAGGACCAATGTCGAAAACGTAAACAATGGCTTCTATCGTAAATGTCTCGTAGTTAAAAGTCAATCCATGTAAGTCACCAATTCTCTCGGATAGGGGGACTCGGTGGTTTACTTGAATGGTTTTTCATTCTAGAGAAATTCGTGGAACAAGTCATTGTTTACGTTTGCGACATTGGCTCTTATGACAGAGAAGCAGAATATGGTTGCATGCTCAGTAAGCATTGACGTTTTTCGATGCCAATTCCATCGTCGAAACATTTCATAGCTGCACCAACAGCGGTTTCTAGCTGAATTACTCGCATGCCGTTGTCCAAAGTTTTATTATTAACGATAATTTCCATGTGCATTGTGCGTGCATCCAAAACTCGTTCAATCGACTCCAGGCGTGCCCAAATGTTGTTTGTGTTGAAAAACTTTAACGTTTTTACCGATTTGAAGTCGTCCACATGTTCCTTGGGAACCTGAGCAATTTCCAGCAATCGTAGCTTATTTTCGTATTGAATCAGAGTACCACCCTTGACGTCAGCGCGTGTTTTATCGGTGACCTCCATGACGAATTCTATTGGTTTGTCCGCTTGGCGGTCGTCGCCCAGCAATCGATTCAAAATATTAATATCGACCGTTGTACCTAAATTGTCGATATTGGACAGGAAGAGGTATTCACGTCCTTCATCTAGGAACTTTTCAGCAATCCAGAGTTCTGGAATGATTGGTAGAAATCACCGTGACCCGGTGGATACCACGCTTCGATATCGTTTTCAATATTGAAATCCTTGGCAACTGGCAGCAGTGAATCGCGGCTGACGCGAGGATAACAGCTTTGATTGAATGTGTAGATCTTAACCTGGAACCGCTTGTACTTGCGAATGACCTTTTCCGTATCCTCGTCGGTATTGAACGGATTCATCAACACCAGTGATACGTTGGCTCCATATTTTTTGTTCAAATGCTCTATTTGCTGCACAGTTAAATCGAGGAATGTTAGATCGTTACGAACAGGGATTACACTCTTTGGTCCGTTCAAACAACCATTCAGTTTTACGACGACCAGTCTATTCAGCATTTTGCAAATCTCCGATTCTTGTGGAGTTTTGAGACTGGAGTAATCTTTTACAGCATCCTCCAGTAGCTTTTGGATACGGTCCCACTCAACCGAGGGACCATCTTCCTGCCAGAACCGATGAAAGAGTGCTTCGAACCCGCACATTTCTTTCTGCAGAATTGACTTCCTGACATCGTCGGCAGTCTGAAGCAGATTGTCCAGATCCTTGCGCAAACGAATCAACGCATCGCGCTTGGTAGCCTCGTGGAATTCCTTGGAGTCTGACGGGACACGTTGGTGTACACGGACCTTCTGTTCATTTGCAACTGCTAACATTTCGCCTTTGCACCGTAAACTTCCTGACGTGTACGAATTTAGTTGTCTCAGTCGGATGTCGGATGACAACTTATAATAAGTAATTTACGTAAAAAGAAGCGTGAAGCAAGGGATATGCGAGTAAATCCCTATTTCGCAGAGCGGAGCACCGCTGTAAGTATTTACTATATTTCTCGCCTTCGCTACGATTACAAATAATGTTACATTATTCTCAGTGTGACGATATGACATCATATCCACCAGCCTTCAAAGAAAATTTTCATATACAAGGCCTGATGATGGAATTTCTCCGAAAGAAAAGCTCGCAATTACTTTGGAGTAAACATTTGCCCTTATGTAAGTCTATAAAAAATTTAAAATTTTGTTTTCAGATATCTTGCTTCTGGAACATTTGAACGCCATGTAGCATCATCATATAGAGTTAGCAAGTCAACAATTGGTTCCATTATAATCAGCGTTTGCAAAGCTATTCGTGTAGGAATTGTTGCCAAAATCTACATAACAAAAACAGATGGATTGAAACTGCTATCAGGTGCCCTCCAAACACTGGAAGTCTATTTTTCAATTATAAGGTATTGTGGTATTATGTCCAGCGTTCAGAATCATATGGGTCTAACTGCGATGATCGATTCTCTTCATAGATTTTATTTTTCTGCTAATAACTCAACTGGATTCATATTTCTCGGTGCATGCAATCACTTTTGCTAGCTAATACAACGTTTCCTTACACTTTAGTGTAATAATTTCGGAAAATTTGTTCACTGAACTGTGGCAATGCAAAGAGAAAATCGATCATCGCAGTTAGGTCCTTATGATTCTGAACGCTAGATGTATTCGTTAATGCAATCCAAACGTAACATCAGATGAACATTCCTGGAGAAATTCAGTCATTGTATGTACCTGATGAGTTTCCAAGATTCGATGGACAAATTATACTACTCATCACTTTTGGAGGTACCGTAAAACAGGGTAACATTGATAGTTTTTTAAAGTATATTTTAAATATTTTTTATAGCAATGACTGTTTTTCAAATTTTGTATTTTTAAAACAAGGACTGAGGATCCAAGAGTTAGTTCGTTAGTAATATGTTAAACGAAAATTAAAGCATTTACACTTTTTTTTTAGTTTTGTAACCGAACTTCAGTATTTAGATTTGGGGTTACTTTGATAATGATCGATGAATGTAGAAAAAAATGAGTGAAACCAGACCCCCTTCACTCTTTGGATTTTTTTTTTTTAGAGACAGATAACAGCGCCAAAAGGTTTGTGACGAGACAACGTTGAACTGCAGCGTTGGAAGAAAACACGCACACCAACATCTATACATGTACGAACCCACACAACTGAGCGGACGGTACAGCGCAAATCAAAACACGAAGCGGTGTCATCACTCATCGTCTTCATTCAGCTTCGGCTACTTCCGTTTGCGTTTGCTTTCACCGACGTTGACAAATCCGGAGTGATTTGAGATTTAGGCGTAATGGCATTTGTAAACAAACACGTCAATCACCGATTTCTCGCACACAAAAGCTCAATCTCGAAAATTAATAACACTATGAGGTAGAGGAATGATTCTTCTATCATTTAGTATAGCTTGTTGGTGAGATTGAGTTTTTATTCAAAAGAAATCAGTAATTAACGTGTTTGTTTACAAAAGCAATTACGCCCAAATCTCAAATCACTCCGGAAATACTTCCTATGTTATAAAATAGGAAAGTAATGATTATTCCAATGTAATTTTTGAATAGAATGCGTGCTGCGTTGGCCAATACCTAGACGGCATATTTTATTACGTTTAGCAATGATTTCGATACGTTGCATTTCCAGTGACTGGGGTGTTGGAATAATTCTTTAGAGAGAGTGAATGCTTTTCCCATGTTTACTTCTATGCTTATTAAGATTCTTTTGAGCACCAGCTCCGCAAATCATCAATTAATATTAGAGATTTGCATCCTACTGATACCGGTGGTATATTTAAAACTCTTTCGTTCGAAAGCAAAACATATTACAAGCACATCATGATGCGCGCTTGGATGTGTGATTGTTTTCTCAAGTGTTTCTGTTGCGTATAAAGTGGTGATGATTGAAAATCGGAACAATCACAAACAAGTAAGAATTTTGCTATTGCAATATAATGATGGTGACTTCGAGGATGATATCGTCCTTTTTCCTCGGCTGATCATCAACGTCCGCATTGACATCTATCATGCTGACACCTGTCAGTTATTGAGCCCAGGTGGTGAAGTTGGCGGGGAACTCCCAACAGTTTCAATGTGTACTCAACAGATGGCACTGCGATCATATACACGAAACGAAAATCAATTATTTTATTCATGTGTTTCACTTATACATTTTTGCCAAAACATCACCCTTATACATTCCATAAGACAAACCACATAGGTCCTATAAGAATGCATCAAAGGTATGTGTGACCGCTTATACATTTCATTTGACACATGATCTTCATTAACTTTTTGCAAGGCGTCTGTTTATTAGTTGACTTATACATTTTATGAATAATCAGCAATAGAAATTTGCCAAAAGGTATAAGGAGATTTCTATCCGTGTACGGGTGGTAATTGGTGGGCATACTCGCTGTGCTTTTTCCAAAAAAAAAAACATTGGTTCCATATTGTAGCTTAGGATATTTCCGTTGATATGGTATATAGTTTTTATATAGTATGTATTACATATTTTATAAAAATATTTAAAAACCATTTTCGTGTTTTTTGCCTTTTTGAAAAAGCACTCAAACCATCACTTTTGAAATGTATTTCCAATACAGTTATCACAAATTGATTAGGATGTTTTCTGATTATATACTCATTCAAAGTTTCGTATTTAAAGACCTAAATTAATTGAGTTTCACCAAAGATATCTAATTAACAAGATATCCCACTTATCAATTCCTCATACAAGGCATATGCACCCTAATTGAATGTAACCACCGTCCGAAATTTCCATTGTCCCAATCGGTTGGCCGACTCGAAAGAGTACTCTGACTGGTCACTTCTACTGATGTTCCGGATCTTCTGGAGGACGATCCCATAGCCATCCGGGTTTATGTTTATGTCACGATCTCAAATTCATTCTTAAATCACAGTTCTTAAAGTTTAAAAAAATGCAGAGGTCTAGGATTAGTTTCTTGGATTGACCACTGATCTGGAGGACCGTTCTGCTATCTCCAAAATCCATATTTAGGAATCATGACTGTATTCTGGCTAATTATGAACATTTATGTTCATTAATCAAAATTATAGATCTGAGGCCACTTGCAAAACCCATAAACCTTAAAAAACGTGTAACGACTCTTTTCACTTTAAAAAAAGGAAACGAGCCAATATTCAATAATCAACAGACCCTAGGGATTCTAGTGGCACCACATTTTTTGAAATTCATCAAGAAATGGCTAAGATATGGTATTGCAAACTTGCCGTTACACGTTTTTCGAACTTAACTCTTTCATCTTTTGCTCTTTCATAGAGTTCGTTTCAAGTTCGCAAACTTATAAGAATGAGAAAATGAGTGCATTCACTCAACTTCTGCATCCTGGCTATGCCCATAAATAACATGGTTTGGCATTTCCCAGTTTCTTGAGCTATACTATAATTTAAGGATTTTCTTTCTGATTGTAATAGAAGTACAAACACACACACATATGTTTATTTAATCAACCTCCTGTAGATTGGTGTCAATTTTGTTATGATATTTTGATCTTTACTGGTTTGTCCTCGATCTTAATTCTAGTTACATATCCTGCCTGCCACATGAATATTTATGTTTGTCAATAACCCGGACGATCTTATGTTAGCTTAAAATTAGTTGAATACCTACTGTTCGTTCGCTGTGCGCTCCATTAATCGAGTAAATTTCAGACAACACTAATTCTGACGATGTTAACCATCGAGAGGCATCGAAGCACTGTAACATCAATAAGCGTACAATAATAAATCAAAAAAAAGAACCAATAAAACCTAAAAAATGGCTTCTTGGTGGGAAAGTTTCTTAGGTTTTTCCGGCAGATTTTAATTTTTAATGCTGATTTTTAGTTTTCTATCGCTAGTTCAAGATTTTTATTTGGAAATGAATCGATTATTATTGGATCATTCAAGGTTTTTATTGCTCAAACATATATTTTCTATTGCCATTTTTGAATTTTCTGTTGCCACTTTTCAATTTATTGCTGCTTTTTTCTTCCTTGATTAGTTTTCCGTCGATCTATTGTCAATCTCCGTCGAGTACCGACGCCAAGGAGGCAGCTCTCATACCAGGACCCTATCTATCGACCCATCAACTCACTGAACGGGAACCAACGGTTTTACTTCCCTGATCAGAGATTTTATGCCGCAGAAAATCCCGACGGGGCCGACTGGGGTTGATCCCAGGTCCTTTGAAGTTTGACCGGCGCCGCTATCCAAAAAAACTAATTTCAATCTTTTACTGTTCCTAATTTGCTATAATGACCCATTCAGCCAAATCACCCATATAAATTCACATGAACGTAAAAATATATTATATTATCTTATCTATATTTTCTTCATTACAGTGCTAATAACTGTGAAAAATGTGTATTGCCTTGAACAAATTTGGGCTCAATCAGACGTTCATCGGAAGTTTTCCATTAATTTTTTAATAACATCAGTTGTTCATCGTTTTCAAATGGAATCAATCTGATTGCCCCTGCTCCAAAAGTTTTTTTTCAAGAACACATTTGACATGATATCTTCCATTTACAATCACTCGATTATTCTTCTTTGACAATATTCATCTTTTTCATCATGATTCAGAACGATCAAGGAGAAGGTGAGCAATTTCAAGATGCCCATTTTCATTTGCATAGTCGAGAGGAGTTCTGTTATTTTCATCCTGAAGATCCACATTTGCAGATCGATCGAGAAGAAGTTGAGCAATTTCTAAATGCCGATTTTCACTAGCATAGTGGAGAGGTGTTTTATTATTTTCATCCTGATGATCCACATACGCAGATCTATCGAGGAGAAGCTTAGCAATTTCTAAATGCCCATTTTCACTTGCAATGTGCAGAGGACTTGTATTGAGGTGTTTATCATAACCATTAAATATCTCAAAGTTGGCGATCAGATTAGCATCTATGCCATAATCAAGTAGAAATAAAACCAGCTCAAAATTTCCAGCATACGTCGCAGTGTGTAATAAAGATCCATATTTTTCGTGTTTGCTAGTTTTGAAATCATTCTTTTGTAGAAGTTTCTTTAAAACTTTTACTGAACTTGCTTCACATGCCCAGAATGCAACCTCAGTTTTTTCTTTACAAATATCACTCAAAACAATCATTTGCTTTGATTGTTCTGAATACTGTTCTTTAGTTAGTTTAAAAAAAATCTTCAAACTGTTTCATGATCAACAAATGTTTCGTACAAAATTGCTTTGCAGTTTTGGATACAATCATATATATACATCGCAGCAAAAAAATTGGCAAAGGATAAGTGTATGAATCTAATATTGCCATCGGAAATATTAAATAGAGGAGAGTGCTCTTTTCCTTTTTTGATTCTTATTTGGAGGTCATTGTAAAGTTTTTCGTGTTCAGCCGATGTGATTACTTTCTTATGGTTAGGCCAAATAATCTCATGGCAGGCAGCTATTTGATGCTCAATAATAAAGTATTTCAACTAACGCTTCTCTTCTTCATTACTTTGCATGTCGATGTTTCGGTAAGCATCTTGGTATCTATTTTCCTTCCATTTAATTTGAAACGAAAACTGCACAAACTTTTTAAACAATGAGACAACATTAAATTTTTCTGTCGGGAAAATATCTTGCACACGTTGGTATGGAACAGTATTTACATATTGTTGGAAATCATCAGAATATGCTTCCGCCAACAATCGAATCATAAGTGGAATCCCAAAGAATTTAGACTCATAGCTTGTTATGTCCGAGTAGAACTTTTTGAGCAATTGACTTGAATAAATTTTAAATTCCTCTGAATCATCGGAAGTTTTCGATGAATTTTTCAATAACATCATTTGTTCATCGTTTTCAAATGGAATCAATCTGATTGCCAATGCTCCAAAAGCTGTTTCAAGAATACCTTTGACATGATATCTTCCACTTACAATCACTCGATTATTCTTCTTTGACAATATTTGCTTAAACATGGAGATTGCCTCGTCATGAAAAGTGATCTCATCGAACCCATCAAATATGATTATAGACCGATTTGCGTTGCTTTCTAGATTGTTTTTTAATATTGTCAAGCTTGTTTTTGAAAGAGTCGGTTTAAGAATTGTGTAACCCGTTTCTAAGTTTTCACAGCCCGTTTTGAGCATTTCCTGTAGGTTATTCAAATATATCAAGAACACATCAATATCGGATTTCTTTTGAACTTCGAAGGCAATGTATTGGAGGATAGTTGTTTTTCCCATACCAGGCTCTCCGATGAAGAGAGAAAATTTGCTCTCATCTTGGTCGTCTATTAGGGGAAACGCTCCTATAGTTGCGGTACGTTAGAAGCGTTAGGTTCCTATAGTTGTGTATGGAGACTCAATACACAACTATAGGAACCTAACGCTTCTAACGTACCGCAACTATAGGAGCGTTTACCCTAATCGTTTGATGAAATCATGGTCGCTAACAATATGACTGCTATCAATTAATTTTCTTTCTATGTACGAGATTTCACGTTGTGATAAATTATGACTCAATTCTTCCGTTATGTCTTTGACACACTTACGTCCCTCGGCTTCAGTTAAGTAAATCTTTCGATTTTGCTTGTCACTACTAAGATCATTCCAAGTTTTAAAACATTCTTTAAATTTAAAGAAAGGAGTTTCTAATTGTGAATGCTTGCCAAGATTATCTGGTAGAATCCAAGTTCTCATCCATGAGCGAAGATCATCCTTGACGATTGTCATTAGATCACTTGATTGGTCTACACAGAAAGTTAGATGCTGAAAGAACTTGCTCACGCTATCTTTTTTTAAATATGTAGGTATATGTAGGTTTTTTTCAGATCTACCATTCATCAGATTTTGAATCGCTTGATTTTTTGCTATGTTTACCGTTGATTCTCCACCAAACTTATTTCGTACCTCATTGTACAGCCATAGATGGAAGGTATTGACCGGGTTGTTTAAGACATTATCGGTGAACTTTAAATTTTTACTTGAAACTGTCAGGATCTTCTGCAATGGTGTTTTGTACGTCGTCAGTATGTCCGCAACTTTTCCACTTTTGAAGAGTTCAATGATCGCATCCTTAATGGCAGTTATTTCAGAGTTCATCAACTTCAGTAATTCTTCAATGTTATCCTCTTTTGTTCTGAATCTTATGTAGCAATTGTCGGATTTAGCTAACTTCATTATTGGGTTCACTTCACTTTGTTTACAGATCTCGATGTTCACCAACTTCTTAAGCTGTTCATCGCTAACGTCTAATGATCTATTGGTTAAGATAAAAAATCGTTGCTAATACTTCTTGAATTTATCTTTTTGAATGACATCTAAATATGACTGGATGTACTGCACAAGAGCAAAATCTTTATTCTCCTTGAACTTCTGCGGGAAAAAAATGTCGAACGATATTGAGTTTGAATCATCTGAGCTGCCTTTGTGTTTGGCTTGGATTAACCACATTTCCTTCTGTTCTTCGAAAATTATGACTACGTCATCAAATTTTCCAGCGTCCTTCATTTCTTAGGCAAGTTTGAATTCTGATTTCCCGAAAGGTGCTCGCTCAAACAGCACCAACGCTAAATCTTCTTCGTATTTGTTGCCATGATTGCCAATATTGCCACCCCATGCATAGGTCCCTGGTTCCTTGGTGGGCTCCATTATTTTCCCTAGAAATAAAAGAATAATCTATTAGTAACATTTATCATAAGAATTTCATGTCTATTAGTTCAAAATAATCTGAACATTGCTCTTATAGACATAGAAAAAGCATTCTACAGTGTTTGGCATGAAGGTTTGATTTCCATATTGAAAAAAGTTTAATTTTCCACTCTATATTATTTCAAAATTATGTAACTCACAGAACTCTACTCTGACTATCTGTTAGAGCTTGTGTTCCTCAGGGTAGCATTCCTGGGTCGATATTGTAAAACATTTCACTTCAGACCTCCCTGATTTGCCTCAGAGTTGCAGGCATTTCCACTAAAGGAAGAAAACTTCGTGTTATTTGCAGCAGACTGCAGATAAGTTAAATATTGTATCTGCTTATTTTCAAAAATGGAAGATTTCTCCCAACGCTTCCAAAACTTAACTTATACAATTTCCACATAAACCTAGAGCTTCGTTTTTGAAACCTGGTAGTAGTCACATAGTCACTATTAACGGAGTTCCAATTTCCTGGTCAAATCAAGTGAAACGTCTTGGACTAGTACTTCAACAAACATTAACTTTAAAAGATCACATCAAATGTAAAACATATATAAAATGTTTGTATGGCTAACATCCAATTTGGGGCCTACTAAGCACAACCCACCCTTAGCCTGTATTTTTCGAGTAGATTTTTTTACCCAATGGAATGTTGTCACTGCAGATGACTTTTAAATTTATTTACCTTCCCGTGCGTAAGATTTGCTTAAGAGAAACAAATTGTTGAGATATTAATAAAAGTTTAACATCGCTTTTGGCCTCAATAAGGCTTGACGATCTAATCACTCGCACAGGTCTAACAGGAATAACCCTGACTCATATGAAGAATATCGTTTGCCACTTCGTATACGAGAAATAAATTCAGAACTCTTATCAATTACAACGTGTCCTGCTCTGATTGGTCAATGGAAAACCAACCGAGGTTGCGTTTCACAATGTTTAGTAAAAGATTAAAATGTATTCTAAGTCTACCACCTTAGAAAAATACAGTGCTTTCCCGATTTTGCCAGCTTCTTATTTTTTTTACCTTCGATTTTGTCAGCTTTTTGCTTGATTTTGTCAGCGTGCAGATATCAGTAAACTTTTTGTCAATCTTTTCTCTTTGAATGACCTTTATTCCTATTCTTAGTTGAAATGTGATTGATAGGAATAAAGTGAACAATTGACGATTTTAAGTGCTTATTTATTCAAATATCAATCAATTCAACGCACAGGCATACACAATTCTACCCAGGTATACAGCAAATAGAGCCCTGCAAAAAGGCATATTAGTGGGTTTATTGATTATTTTAGTGTATCGGAGAGCATTTACTCATAAACGTGTTTCATTTCCACAGCGCCTAGATTGAACCGAGCAAGTCTGTTTACCACCAAATCGCAGAATGAATTGTTTGCTATTTAATATACAATCATGGAAAATATTGTTGCGACTAACATTTGAAAATGGTCTAAAATTCATAATTATGATTTTTTTAAATTCGCATTAACTCGAAAATGCAATCAAGAAATGTACAAGAACAATCCTCAACTGGAACGTTCTCACCAAGTCAATATATCCGGGAGCGCATTCCCGATGTCGTCGAACGCCAAAAAAAAGGGAACTTGGTGAGCAAATTTGTGATACGGAATTTTCACTGAAAACAACCGCGAATTTCACCACACCCAACTGCGAAACACGTTCAGAAGCACTTTTGGTACACTTTCGATATCGTTATCGATATCAATTTCGTTCGAAAACACTTAATTTTTTTTTTTCTACAATAATAGTTGCAAGTGAACTAACATCAACACCGATCGTGCCGAGCTCTTTCACGCTCCTTGCAGCGCGTACATAAACGGAAATCAAACATTATCACTCGCGATGCCACAAATATCTGGTCAGGGAGAAAAAAAAATCAAACAACGCAGAAAGCGCCAAATCTTCTGATGCTTGCAAACATGATGAATCACGTTTTCTTTCTCGATTCTAAAACTTCCCAGAAAGTGAGAAAACCACCACGCACACACGTATAATTGTCCGGGAGGCAGAGTGCCAGCGCTAATCCGGCAAATGCAGCCGAAAACTATGAAAGCGAACGCACGCACAAAACAGAGAACAAACTTATAACACAACCGTATCCAAAGGGGTTCCGTGCGCAACTGCCCATGTTTCACAAAAACCCATTAATGGGTATAAAATATCCATTTTCCCTAAAAGTGCCCCTCCTCATTTAATGGGTAAAGTATGGTTTATTCATTAATGGGTGAATGGGAAGTCTGACAATAAATGGGTGTTTTTAACTAACTTTCTTAAATTGTTTTTACCGCAAAATGGGCAAAAAATACCCTTTTTAATGGAGGATACAGGCGCTTAGTAATTTGACCTCGAAGATATAAAAAAAAAACTTTCTAATAAATTGAAAATAAATCATCAAATCTTATCAAATTTAAATTTTATTGCACGAAATATTATAACACCACACACTTAGATTTTTTTTTGCTGAGATGGGCACCACCGAGCAGCTCGGCATTTTATTTTGCTGGATGTCAATGAAAAATTTGCCAAGATTCAGCAAACAAACGGGAATTTTGCCGTGATCTCAGCTAACAAACATAACTTTTGGTGAAACTCGGCAAGTTTTTAACTGAGATCCAGCAAAATAAAATGCCGAACTGCTAAGTGGTGCCCATCTCGGCAAAAAGATGTAAGTGTGCATATTGGATAAAACTATATCGACTTATCCGTAAGCCTCTTCAACGTTTCGGAATCTAACCTTTTCCGGAGAACGATAAAACTTCGAAGTGTTTATCGCCAATTATTAGTGGGTAAACCATCATTTGTGGGTAAAAATATACCCATTATGCAACGGTGAACTGATTCTTTAAATATGGTTTGAAATTGGGTATTTTTTACCCATTAACGGGTTTCCAAGAAACACCGTGTATGGTAAAATCCCATAAACCAGAGTCAATGTTATCATAAGAGTCTCGCCAAGAGTGAAGCCAGAAGTACCAATCTAACTGTCAAGCGGGGTACTAATCAAGCAAAGTAAATAAACATTATTGTTCCCACAGCCAGTGAACGAAAAGTATTGCATTCATTATTGACAATATATTAGTAATTAAAGATGTAAAACATTTCTTCGCTTCATTTAGTACATTGTGGTATTTATAAGTTATACCAAGCACTTGATTGCACTTTTTTTCATGTTCTATAATTGTTTTCGTCTCCCAGAAGCTCCGTTATTGACATGCAATTTTTCATTTCTGAATGAAATTCATCCGATGCTAACGCAAAAAAAATCTGGTTGCCGTTTACTCTGACGAAAAATAAATCTCAAACAGTGCTGCAATATTTTCTCTTGAAGGGACTCTTTTTATAACATCGACTCTGCCATAAACATCTGACAATCTGTAGAGGGGCTTCTACCAGCGCTAATTACCGGTAAGTGAGATTACCGAAAATTAATCTGATTAATTTTCAAATAATTAAAATTACTATGATACTTTGAAATTACTTTTATTACTTTCGATTACCGAAATCACTTGAATAATTTTAGAAATAACTTTGGAATTACCCAATTATTCAATGATTAACAATGTTTCCAACGATGGAACTGTTGGAGAAATACGATGAAATTTAAGCTCAGTTAATAAAAATTAGTGTCGTAACCCAACATGGTGGCGATACGGCTTGGTTCGCCACGCCGGTGCTGACTCTTCTCGGCTCGCTTCGCTGGTAGTTGGTAAACTGCTTTTCCTTAGGTGGTCTGCTTGCTGCAAAATCTGTCAATCGAATGGCTGTTGCTTTTTTTTTTTACTTTAAATGATCTATATTTCTTGAATTTGTGTGGTTTACATGTATAACTTATCAAGTGATAATTACAGTTCCTAGTCCTATCAGGCCTGTTTTAGAGAATGACCACCTTGGTGGGATTGGTTTGTTTGAAAATTTGAAAAAGGAGACTACTTATAACGACTATTTACAACTACAACTAACCTACAACTACTATATACACCTAGTCTACTATATACAAATTGCTTATCAAAGCATGTTCTGATAAATTACATTTTTGTGCAAATTTAGTCTTAATTTCGTTAATTCTTGAATCTATTTTGGCAATGTCTGCCTCTTCGTGTAAATTTGTTATTCTAGTGTCAAAAGGACGATCAAGTACCATCCTCAGCACTCTATTCGGAGTGACCTGAATTTTGTTCCTGTGAGTCTTTGCACATGATTCCCACACCGGAGCTGCGTAGAGGATCGCAGGTGCTATAATTTGTTTGTAGACAGCCAGCTTGTTCACCCTTGAGAGGCGGGATATGCGACAAATCAGCGGATACAGACACCTAACCAAGGCAGAACACTTGACTACAGTTTTCTCTACATGCGAACGGAAGAGGAGCTTTTAATCGAACAATATCCCGAGATAGGTTACTTAGGCAGCCAATCAACCCTTGTGCCATCCATGATTACAGTACAAGATGGAGCCGGTTTCAGTTTGGGCGATTGCCGATGTAGGAACATGATCGCTTGTGTTTTGGAGGGATTGATTTTAATTTTCCACGTGGTGGCATAATCAGCAAAGGCGTTAAGGCATCGTTGAAGTTTGTTCGTTATTTCGCGAGGCATCCTTCCTTTGACGGCTATTGCGGTATCATCTGCGAACAGGAAAAACTCGCAACCGTCACCGAGGGAGGAATGTCGGAAGTATAAATGCTGTAAAGCAAGAGGCCCAGCAGACTGCCTTGCGGGACTCCTGCTGGGATGGAAAACGTGTCAGAAAGACAACCATTCAACGATTTAGGTTAGCGACTGAAAGTCAATTTTTATTTGTTACATGCGACAGTTAGAAGATACTGAGAGGTTAGCACATATCATCAGCAAGAGACGTGCGTGTGAGAAAATTTGCGAAAAAAATCTAAGGGCACCGGTGGGATTCGAACCCACAATTCCCATTCAGTACACGGGTGCATTACCAATTATACAACGGTGGACCTATGGTCTACGGATGTATTTGGCTAATGACATATGAGTTTCGAATCCGTTTCCCTCCCTTAGTCTTTTTGCGCAAGCGTTCTCAATACACAACAATCGTCTATTACCGACGATATGTGCTTGTACCGCAACCACTCAGTATCGGTCGATGTGAACAAACACAACTCGTCTCTGTTCTACATCACACATGTTGGATACGGGATGTCCAATGCAGTATGAATAGAGCAATGAGCTGCTGGCCTCACCTCCGACCACCGGGCCATAGTGATGATTTATCATCAAATTAATTTTCGATTTAGGTTAGCCAACCATTCAACGATACCTTAAACGACCTTTGCGGGTAGTTACGGGTGATTTTAATAAGATGTAAAGGAAAGTTGAAGTTACAAAGCTTGTACACAAGTCCATCATGCTAAACATTGTCAAACGCCTTTTCAACGTCTAACAAGGCCATGGCTGTGACTTGGATACAGCTTTGTTACTTCGGATGTTATTCATCACCCGTACTAGCTGATGATTGGTGGTGTGCCCCTTTCTGAATCCAAACTGTTCCGGAAGGAGAATGTTGTTTTCCTCGACAAACTTGAGCAAACGATTGAAAATGAGTTTCTCGAACAATTTGCTCAGCGCTGAAAGGAGGCTGATTGGTCTGTAGCTTGAAGGCAATGTTGGATCCTTTCCGGGTTTGCGGATTGGTATGATTTTTGCTGCTTTCATCTGTTGAAGATAACGGTTCGAAGAGACTGCACTTTCATGCTGAGTCTCTTCAAGATCAAGTTGAATATACCGTCAAACCCGGGAGCCTTCATGTTCTTGGTGCATTTCAGCGCTGAGCAAATCTGTTGTACTGTAATCATATCCGCCGGAGGCACGACACAAGGGGAGGCATCTAGGTTTTGAACGCATTGCGCAACCTGATCATCGAGCGGCCTTTGGATAGTCGTGCCAAGCAAATGCGATGAAGCGACGTGCTTGCCGATCGCATTTGCTATCTCCTGTGGGGTGATTAAAAGCCGATTGTCATCATTTTCGACTCTGAGAGGTGGAGCGGGTTTGGGATGAGTTTTCATGACCTTGGCTACCTTCCAGAATGGTCTGGAGCGGTCGTCCAGATTATGGACAACACGCCCGAAACTTTCATTTCGGAGTGAGTCCATTCTGGAAGCAATCTGCCTGTTCAGATCGGCCATATCACGTTTTTTGCCCAGGTCTCCAGTCCTTTGAAACTGGCGTCTACGCACATTTCTCAATCGAATCAATAATTGGGTGTGGGAATCAATAGCAACAAACTTGACCCTCACAGGAACTTGTCGAGCGCATGTCTCGTCAGCCACGGATATGGCCTGCTGGAGTCCTTCCAACGCCCGATCAATGTCATGTACGGTGTCGAGCGGTGGATTTTCAACGATTTTTCTGTCCACCATTCGTCCGTACTGCACCAGTTGACATGGTGGTAGTCTTTACGCAGGCAGCTTCTAGCAGGAACCACGTTGACACCCACTTCAGTCACCACTGGTTGGTGGTCGGAGCTGAGATCGTTGTGCGCCTCCGGCTTGGATAGTCCGATGTTTGACAGGACGATCCGTCGTTATCAGAAATCGACCGAACTGCTGATCCGCAAGTTGCCTTACCAGCGTCTGGTCCGTGGAATTGTCCAGGACTTCAAGACCGATCTGCGCTTCCGCTCAGCTGTTCTGGCTCTACAGAAAGCTAGCGAGGCTTATCTGGTCGGTTGATACCAGTCGTTCGAAGATACCAACCTGTGTGCCATCCACGCCAAGCGTGTAACAATCATCGTATTCATGGTGAACGCGCCTAATTTCCCCGTCGAAAATCTTACTAAACCGGCCCTTTTCAGGGCCACTACAAAGATTCAATAAGACAGTTATTTAAGTGAACTTTTAAAATTCAGATTTAGATCGGCTAAGTTTGTTCTGTGGATTCTATGCAATCAGTAACGGACTGGCACTGCTCACCATGCACGGTACGGTACAAGGGTCGAGCCAGAGACGATGTTTAAAAAGAGACGCGAAGACTGAAGCCAAAATTTTAAATATTCCAATCGAACCGTCAAACGCGGTTCCAATCGAGCAATGTACACTAAAAACATTTGACAATAAATATGGTACTTGGACGGCATCCAAGTATCAATACAAATTATGGTACTGGGATGCCGTCACTGAACACGCCAAGCACAGACAGTCACGGCCATGGATTATCACCAACAACCAAGTAACAAAACGGCCCTTTTCAGGACCACCAAGTTCATTTATGAAAAGAGAGTAGAATTTTCAAAGAACTACAAAAATAGTTTTCACCATTAAGACACCAGAATATGCAAAATGGGAGGGACTTCAAATGTTAATCCCTAATGTGATATATTTTTTGAGCACATCCCCTGTTTCCAAGTTTGGTTACAATAATACAACTCTGGAGAGCATTTTGTGTGGTCGTTGGGAGCGTGTGGTTCTGAATATGGCGAAGAGTTTGTAAAATATTACACAATTCCATCCTCCCTATTCGCACGCACCCGAGTATCGGAGGTGAATGCCACTTTCACTTCTTTCGTCTACTTACTGCTGGGGAAGCAGCATATGCATGTAGCTAATTGGTGGATTTGTTAGTTAATTCAAGGTTTTTGACAATGCTGGATACTTACCAGTTTTTCAATAGTTTCTTGTTGAACATAAACAGTCAAAAGCATTGATATCGATGCGTAAGCGTAGCTCTGATCGATTGGTGTCAAAATTATTGAAATTGGTTCAGGGGCAGCTGAGTTATTAACGATAAAAATCTTTCATAATTTGGTTACATGTTCCATTTTCAGTTTTTACAAAGTGTACCCCCATATAGAAATCAAAGACGTAGTCCTACGTCAAAATGAGTTGACCCACATTAGCAGCGCTGTTTTATAACTTTTCTGATTCAAGCAGCACGATGTGCAACCAAATTGTACTTGATTATGAGGACTGGGTTTGGGGAGAACGTTTATTTCATGCAAACAGTGATAAAATTATCACTTTTAATTCGTCCATCTTAAAAAAAAAATTATGAAAATTTAAATGAAACTTTATTACAACAGCTTACGAAAGGTATTTCCTATCGATTGATGTATTCGGATTTTAATTTCATCTATAAATGACAAAGCTTATAGCGTTCATAAAAATACACCTTTTCGTGACGTTCGCAATTTTAGATTTTCGATTTACCCCCAGTACCTTCCCGTAAGACGTAGTCTACGTCAAAACAAAATAATTAAATTCTTACACTAGACATTTTCAGAAACATATAAATGGACTGCAGATAGCAGATATCGCGGGCTGAAGGGTTGCCTTGTTCCTCGAGTGTATTCAAAAGTCGCTCTCTGGTGGCGTCATTATCCGTACATTGCCAAACTGTGTCATCAATGTCATTGTAACCGTTTTCACACCGACAGATGTTGTTGTTCACAAGGTGTTTTCTATGGAGATGCACATCTAGCGAGTAGTGGTTGGACAAAGTCCACTCATCACGCGAATGAAGTCACGACTTAAGCCCAAGGTTTTAAATCACGCTCTCGAAAAAAAAAAACATTAGGAATAATTGAATGTAACAACTGTCCGAGATTTCCATTGTCCCAATCGGTTGGCCAACTCGCAAGGGTACTATGACTGGCCACTTTTATTGATGTTCCGGATCTTCTGGAGGACGATCCCATAGCCATCCGGGTTTATGTTTATGTCACGATCTCAAATTCATTCTTAAATCACAGTTCTTAAAGTTTAAAAAAATGCAGAGGTCTAGGATTAGTTTCTTGGATTGACCACTGATCTGGAGGACCGTTCTGATATCTCCAAAATCCATATTTAGGAACCATGACTGTATTCTGGCTAATTATGAACATTTATGATCATTAATAAAAAAAAAACGTGTAACGACTCTTTTCCCTTTAAAAAAAGGAGACGAGCCTATTTTCAACAATCTACAGACCCTAGGGATCAGAGTTGTGACCTATCCCAATCACGATCGTCAAATAGCTGATGGTCCTATCAATGTGCTTGTCGAAGCACTCTCCATGACCATCCATCAAGTTGACGAAAGAAGTAAAAAGCAACTGGTGAATGTCGTTTTTGGTGGTGATCTATCACCGATATGGTCATTCCCGACAATCACGACACTCATCTGTGCTCGTTTTGAACCAATTGCTGCTTTGCTTGCTTATGTGAGTGTGTTGGTGAGTGAGCCCAACAGCTTCAGTTTAATTTGGCCAGCTTTGTTAGTAACTCACATAGTCGCGCGTGCCAAGACTTTGAATTCATAGGCATTGTTTTCATTTTCTTCTGTCGATTCGTTTTTTCTCATCATCGTACTGCAGAAGTCTTCACTGTTTTTGTTTTGCTTTACATCATCAGCAGCAGCAAGTGTTACGTTTTTCCTGTGAGCAGCGACCATTACTGGTGATTGTTGTTTGCCATGACTTTACCTCTCACTGCGTGACAAAACGTTCGGTCAGCGATAGTCGGTTGATGCGTTGCCGAGTGTCGAGTGAGTTTCATGATATTTTGCATCACTGCTAGGGATTCAAGTGGTACCACATTTCTTTAAATTCATCAAGAAATAGCTAATATATGATATTGCAAACTTGCCATTACACATTTTTCGCACGTATCGTGTTAGGAGTGTTAAAAGCGAACTTAACTCTTTCATCTTTTAAACGCATAACTTACTTAAGTTCGTAAACTTATAAGAATGAGAAAATGAGTGCATTCACTCAACTTTCGCATCCCGGCTATGCTCATGAATAACCCGGTTTGGCATTTCCCAGTTTCTTGAGCTATAATTTATGGATTTTCTTTCTGAACAAACGAAATCTTTCACACACACATGTTTATTTTATCAACCTTCTGTAGATTGGTGTCAACATTTTGTGATTTTTTGATTTTTAATTCTAGTTACATACCACATGCCACATGAATATTTTATTTTTGTCAATAGCCCGGACGATCTTATGTTAGCTTAAAATTAGTCGAATACCTACTGATCGTTCGCTGTGTACTCCATTAATCGAGTAAATATCAGACATCACTAATTCTGACGATGTTTACCCATGGCATGGCATCGTAGGACTATAACATCAAAAAGGGAACAATAATAAATTGAAAAAAAAAAACCAATAAAACAAAAAAAAGCGTCGTTGTTGGAAAATTTCGAAGGTTTTCCCGGCACATTTTAATTTTTTAGTGCTGATGTTTAGTTTTCTATTGCCACTTCAAGGTTTTCAATTGGAAATAAATCGATTATAATTGGATCATTCCAGGTTTTTTTGCTCAAACATATATTTTCTATTGCTATTTTTGAATTTTCTGTTGCCACTTTTCAATCTGTTGCTGCTTTTTTTCTTCCTTGGTTAGTTTTCCGTCGATCTATTGTCCATCTCCGTCGAGTACCGACGCCAAGGAGGCAGCTTTCTACCTGGACCCTATCTATCGACCCATCAACTCACTGAACGGGGACCAACGGTTTTACTTCCCTGATCAGAGATTTTATGCCTCAGAAAATTCCGACGGGGCCGACTGTGGTTGAACCCAGGCCCTTTGAAGTGAGGCCGGCGCCGCCGTCCAAGAAAAACTTATTTAAATCTTTCATTTTTCAAAATTCGGTCTAACCACCCATTCATCAAAATGAGCCATATAAAATCACATGAACGTAAAAATATATTGTATTATCTTATCTATATTATCTTCATTAGAGTGCCATTAATTGTGAAAAATGTGTATTGCCTTGAACAAACTTCAATCAGACGTTCATCGGAAGTTATCCATGAATTTTTCAATAACATCAGTTGTTTATCGTTTTCAAATCTCTGATTGTCCCTGCTCCAAATTTTTTTTTCAAGAATACATGTGACATGATATCTTCCACTAACAATCACTCGATTATTCTTCTTTGACAATATTTGCTTAAAAAATGCGATTGCCTCGTTATGAAAATTTATCACATCGAAACCATCAAATATGATTATTGATTGATTAGCGTTGCTTTCTAGATTGTTTTCAATATTGTGATCTTTTTCATCATGATGCAGAACGATCCAGGAGAAGGTTAGAAATTTCTATATGCCCATTTTCATTTGCATAGTGGAGAGGAATTCTGTTATTTTCATCCTGATGATCCACATTTGCAGATCTATCGAGAAGAATTTTAGTAATTTCTAAATGCCCATTTTCACTTGCATAGTGGAGAGAAGTTCTTTTATTTTTATCCTGAAGATCTACACATGCAGATCTATCGAGGAGAAGTTTAACAATTTCTAAATGCCCATTTGCACTAGCATAGTGGAGAGGTGTTCTGTTATTTTCATCCTGAAGATCCACATTTGCGGATCTATCGAGAAGAAATTTAGCAATTTCAAGATGTCCATTTTTACTTGCAATGTGCAGAGGACTTGTATTGAGGTGTTTATCATAACCTTGAAATATCTCAAATTTGGCGATCAGATTAGCATCTATGCCATAATCAAGTAGAAATAAAACCAGCTCAGAATTACCAGCATACGTCGCAGTGTGTAGTAAAGATCCATATTTTTCGTGTTTTCTAGTTTTGAAATCATTCTTTTGTAGCAGTTCCCTTAACACTTTTAATGAACTTGCTTCACATGCCCAGAATGCAACCTCAGCTTTTTTTTTACAAATATCGCTCAGAACAATCATTTGCTCTGATTGTTGTGAATACTGTTCTTCAGTTAGCTTAAAAAAAAATCTTCGGACTGTTTCATGATCAACAAGTGTTTCGTACAAAATTGCTTTGCATTTTTGGATATAATCATATATATACATCGCAGCAAAAAATTCGGCATAGGATACGTGTATGAACCTAAGATTGCAATCGGAAATATTAAAAAGAGGAGAGTGCTCTTTGCCGTTTTTGATTCTTATTTGGAGGTCATTGTAAAGTTTTTTGTGTTCAGCCGATGTGATTACTTTCTTATGGTTAGGCCAAATAATCTCATGGCAGGCAGCTATTTGATGCTCAATAATAAAGTATTTCAACTGACGCTTCTCTTCTTCATTACTTTGCATGTCAAAATTTTGGTAGGCATCTTGGTATCTATTTTTCTTCCATTTGATTTGAAACGAAAACTGCACAAACTTTTTAAACAATGAGACAACATTAAATTCTTGTACACGTTTATATGGAACAGTATTTACATATTGTTGGAAATCATCAGAATATGCTTCCGCCAACAATCGAATCATAAGTGGAATTCCAAATAATTCAGACTCATCGCTTGTTATGTCCGAGTAGAAATTTTCGAGCAAATGAGTTGAATAAATTTTAAATTCCCTTGAATCATCGGAAGCTTTCCATGAATTTTTCAATAACATAATTTGTTCATCGTTTTCAAATGGAATCAATCTGATTGCCCCTGCTCCAAAAGCTGTTTCAAGAATACCTTTGACATGATATCTTCCACTTACAATCACTCGATTATTCTTCTTTGACAATATTTGCTTAAACATGGCGATTGCCTCGTTATGAAAAGTGATCTCATCGAACCCATCAAAAATGATTATAGACCGATTTGCGTTGCTTTCTAGATTGTTTTTCAATATTGTCATGCTTGTTTTTGAAAGAGTCGGTTCAAGAATTGTGCAAACTGTTTCTAAGTTTTTACATCCCGTTTTGAGCATTTCCTGTAGGTTATTCAAATATATCAAGAACACATCAATATCGGATTTCTTTTGAACTTCGAAGGCAATGTATTGGAGGATAGTTGTTTTTCCCATACCAGGCTCTCCGATGAAGAGAGAAAATTTGCTCTCTTCTGGGTCGTCTATTAATCGTTTGATGAAATCATGGTCGCTTACAATACGGCAATAATCAATTAATGTTCTTCCTATGTACTCGCTTTCACGTTGTGATAAATTATGACTCAGTTCTTCCGTTATGTCTTTGACACACTTACGTCCCTCGGCTCCAGTTAAGTAAATCTTTTGTGTATGCTTGTCACTACTAAGATTGATCCAATCTTTAAAACATTGATAAAATTTAAAGAAAGGCAGCTCTAACTGTGCTTTGCCAAGATTGTCCGGTAGAATCCAAGTTCTCATCCATGAGCGAAGATCATCCTTGACGGTTGTCATTAGATCACTTGGTTGGTCTACACAGAAAGTTAGATGCTGAAAGAACTTGCTCACGCTATCTTCATTTAAATATGTAGGTAGTTGTGTGTCCCTAGATTTACCTTTCATCAGATTTTGAAACGCTTGATTTTTTGCTATGTTTGCCGTTGCTTCTCTATGAATCTTATTTAATAGCTCATTGTACAACCAATGATGGGTGGTATCGACCTGGGTGTTTGAGTTATCACTATTTGAATTTTTAATTAAATCTGCCAGGATCTTCTGCAATGGTGTTTTGTACTTCGTCAATATGTCCGAAGCTTTTCCACGTTTGAAGAGTTCAATGATCGCATCCCTAATGGCAGTTATTTCAGAGTTCATCAACTTCAGTAATTCTTCAATGTTATCCTCTTTTGGTCTGAATCTTATGTAGCAATTGTCTGATTTAGCTAACTTCATTATTGGGTTCACTTCACTTTGTTCACAGATCTCGATGTTCACCAACTGCTTAAGCTGTTCATCGTTAACGTCTAATGATTTATTGGTTAGGATAAAAAATCGTTTCTTATACTTCTTGAACTCATCTTTTTGAATAACATCTAAATATGACTGTATGTACTTCACAAGAGCAAAATCTTGATTAAACTGGAAATTCTTCGGAAAAAATTTTTTGAAGGATATTGGTTTTGTATCACCTGAGCTGCCTTTGTGTTTGGCATGGATTAACCACATTTCCTTCTGTTCTTCGAAAATTATGACTACGTCGTCAAATTTTCCAGCGTCCTTCATTTCTGATGCAAGTTTGAATTCTGATTTCCCGGAAGATGCTCGCTCAAACAGCACCAATGCTAAATCTTCTTCGTATGTGTTGACAGTATTGCCACCCCATGCATAGGCCAATGGGTCCTTGGTGGGCTCCATTATTTCCCTAGAAAGAAAAGAATAATCTATTAGTAACATTTATCATAAGTATTTCATGTCTATTCGTTCAAAATAATCTAGGAATTGCTCTCATAAATATAGAAAAAAGCATTCTACAGTGTTTGGCTTGATTTTTTTATTTCCATATTGAAACAGCTTAACTTTTCACTCTATATTATTTCAAAATTATGTAACTTACACAACTCTACTCCGATCGACTACCTGTTAGAGCTGGTGTTCCTCAGGGTAGCATTCTTGGGCCGATATTGTAAAAAATTCCACTCCAGATCTCCCTGATTTGCCTCAGAGTACCAGGAATTCCGACTAAAGGAAGAAATCTTCGTGTTATTTGCAGCAGACTGCAGAAAAGTTAAGATATTGTCTCTTCTGATTTACAAAAATGGAAGATTTCTCCCAACGCTTCCAAAACATAACTTATAAAATGTTCACATAAACCTTGAGCTTCGTTTTTGAAACCTAGTTGTAGTCACATAGTCACTATTAACGGAGTTCCAATTTCCTGGTCAAACCAAGTGAAATATCTTGGATTAGTACTTGACCAAAAATTAACTTTTAAAGATCACATTGAGGGCATCCAAGCCAAATTTAACTCCTATTCTCTTACGAATAAGAAATCCAAACATTGCCTTAAGAATAAACTTCCAATAATTAAACAAGTTTTTAGACTGGCCATGTTTTACGCTGTGCCAATATGGTCTAGTTGTTGCACTACCAGAAAAAAGGATCCTCAAAGGATTCAGAAAAAAAGTTCTGAAGATGATTTTGAAAATGCCTCCCTGGTGCAATACTACCGAGGCACATAGAAATTCGAATGTTGATACTTTGAAACAATTGTCCGACAAAATAATTAATTATTTCAGGCAAAACCGTTGCAATCCCCAATTACAACAATTGATTCCCTTTATACTCAGACGAGGTTTGGTTTTAGTTTTTAGTTTTAAGATTGAATTTCCAAAGCAGGAACAATGTAAACACACTTAGATATATATTCTGACAATAAAGGCTGGTTGCTTACTGTAGCAGTTGGATCACCTAGATGAAAAGTAAATGTAATCTTATTTAAAGAAAGAGTTATGTGTGGTTCATGTCATTTTCGATAAGAGCGAAAATGCCAACTCTGTCGTTTCATTTAAGGAGTGCCTTATTAATATTTCTTGAGGACGATGGTGGCGTCAGTTTTGGAGTTTGATAATGGATATAAAGAACAATTCCACAGGTTTGGTGTGATTTTAGGGAAGAACGGTGATATCAGAACCATTTATCCAGAATATGGGTAGATCCAACTCATCGGAGCAAAACCAGTTTACTCACGTTTTGACAATTCCATACAGCATGGAAAAATGAGTGCATCTACCCAGTCACTGAGTAGCCTCAAAATAGCGTGTACACTTAGCCCAAAGGAAAGGATGTTTCTGAAAGCCATTTAAAACGAAAAATTCGGCAAGAAGGCCATGGTTTGGGAGGCGACATGCCAGTGTGGAACAATTTCTCGACTATTTATAACGACAGACACAATGAATGGCAAAGTTTTCGTGAAGGAATGTCTGCAAAACAGATTAGTACCCATGAAAAACCTGGAATCTGTTGGCCTAATCTTGTTTTCTGCCACTATTTAAAGGATTCGCTAGAGTGGTACAAGAATCATAAAGTCACATATGTGCCAAAAAAGATTAATCGAAACTTTCTGGGCTTTGACAAAGGCAAAGCTTAGGAAACATGTTAAACCAGCGGATACAGTTGAAAAAAATTCAAGAAAGATTGGTCTAAGGTGGTAAAAATGGTAGGCTAAGGTACTGTGCAAAAGCTAATGAGCAGTGTCAATGGAAAAGTTAGAAAACTCGGCTACTATCAATCTAATTGAATTTACATTTGTGTGAAAGAAAACATGAGAATAAACAACATTTGAAAACAAAATGGCCTTAAACCTTACACAAGTTTTATTTAATTCACGAACAAAGTTATTTCTAATTAATATTGTCGCGCTTATGTTGAATTCTCATTTGATGACGATCATGAAATTATTATGCTACACACCAGTGATGGAAAAAATCAAGAGAATCCAAAATCAGGAACGGTCAAAAATTACTGCTGATCTTGAGAGTAGCAAAATCACAAAGCAGAAAATCAAGGCTGATTTTAACCTTAGCTGATTTTGAGGTAACGAAAAACCAAACGGAAAGTCAATAGTTTGGTATTACAGTCAAAGTAAAAATCCAACATCCACCGCCATTTTAGAATCCAATCTGGCGGACTAAAATCCAATATGGCGGCCCGCGGACTAGGAATATACATTTAAACCCATACAATATGGGTATCCACGGAATGCGCTCGATAAGTGGAAGAGGAAAATTGACATCCGCCGTCATTTCGGAATCCAAGATGGCGGACCAAAATCCAATAAGGCGGCTTCCGGACTAGGAATATGCATCTAAACACATGCAATATGGGTATCTGCGGAATGGGCTCGATGCGTGGAAGTAGAAAATTGACATCCGCCGCCATTTTGAAATCCAATATGACGGCCCCCAGACTAGGAACATGTATCTAAACCCATGCAATATGGGTATCTGCGGAATGCGCTCGATAAGTGCAAGTGGAAAATTGACTTCCGCCGCCATTTTAAAATCCAAGATGGTGGACCAAAATCCAATATGGCGGCCCTTGGACAGGGAATATGCATCTAAACCCATGCAATATGGGTATCTACGGAATGGGATCGAGAAGTGGAAGTAGAAAATTGATATTCCAAGTCCGGGGCCGCCAATTGAATTTTGAAAAAAAAAATGTGGTCAGGTTTTGAGCACATATAACTCCGTCATTCTTAAGAAGCCAATCGATTAGAAATTTTGCTACGAATTTGTTTAATTGAACAGTTCGTTAATTACACAAATGTCCAACTGTTGCAATAGTGATCAAAATTATCAACGATTGCCTAAAAACAGCGCATTCCCTAACACAGATTTCAAAATCTAATTCGACCCTGTCTGTTGTGGTGTCCGATCGTTCATCATCAGCAGCAGCAGTGCTTTTGGCGCGTAGCGTAGAACATTGTACACAACGAAATGCTATGCTCGCAAGCAGCGAGCTGGAGTGCACATGAGCGTTCATTCACCTAAGAAAGAGGAAGAAGCCTCACTACTACTGATCGGGATCCATCTTCGCGTGTCACTGTGGGCCATCTATGCCAAGAGCGTCACTCTCGTTCCAAACAACATACAGCTCGCCAGCCTCATCCGTGTTGAACACCCTAATAGCTCAGCAATACTCAACCATCACGTCAAAACAGTCCTTTTCGGGACCACCATAAATTTGATAGAGTGGTTTTTGGACACTTGTCAAGGTCTTACATATGCATACATATTTCATTTCTGCACCACTATCATCTCCAAGAACATCGAGGCTTCCAAGCTTCCAACCACTCGGTCCTTTTCAGGACCATAAATGAATGAGGAAAGAGTAAGAGCTTGTATCCAAGACAGCACCTCACAAACAGAACTCTCAAATTGCTTCAGAGTTTCAACCTATCGAACTCTAACTCGATAACGAGTTAAGATTTCAATTTAATATTTACTGTACTTTTGCAGTGACATCAAAACTACCTGTCTTAATCCTACGTCAAATCTACGGTCGTGTCTTGGATACGACCTCTTACTTTTTTCATACCTTACATACAAACCTTGATGTATCATTTTTGACGAATCGTCTCTTCGGTTCAATGTCACATGTCAAGGAGAACAAGTCTGGCGATGTGAATTTCTAGATATAGCTGGAATTAGGGCCTAACAGCTTTTGTAAACAATGACTTCTCTTGATGATTTCTAGAAATTCAATACTCGCCCACGCAAACCAACATCCTCATCGGGTAGGGAAAGACTTCCCTATCCGATGGTTAGGTTGGTCTGCGTGTACGTGCCTTGAATTCCTATAAATCATCGATAGAAGCCATTGTTTACAAAAGCTGTTACGCCCTAATTCCAGCTCTATCTAGATTTGTCGTCTCTTTCATTCTCCTACTAGTCCTACAGTTATCATCCAACAGTGAGTGTGACGTCAAACACGCTGTTCCATTTCCATTAGACGGCGGGCGAAGTCCTTGACATGGATCACTGCCTATTGCTTTTTCACTTTATAGACGATTTGAACTCTTTACTCCCATGGTAAAAACCCCATAAGCATCTGTCAATATGTGCGTAAAGTAGGGGAGAGGAATACCTCGGCCTAATCGCCCGTTCTGGGTCTATCTAGCAGAAACCCCATAAACGAAACAATTATACGTATGGTACGATATTTTAGTTCAAAAGCTACCAATCGCAGTCAGTAAGAACACGTGATATGAATGTTTATGCGAACGGTACAACCCACCGCATGAATGGAAGGACTTGAGCCAGTCTACACCCCCCAGAAAAGTAGCACGGATTGATCCAACTACGACCTCCAGAAAGGTTAAAGATGATCTGAACCTTAGCATGAGCACTGTCACTATTAGACGACGATTGATGGAAGCCAAACTGTATGCCCGTGGTCTCCGGAAGGTACCACTGTTGACAAAACGTCATGTTGCAAATCGCATGAAGTTTGCTAAACTCCATGTCGACTGGTCCAGAGAAAAATGGCGAAATGTGTTGTGGACTGATGAGTCCAAATTAGTGCTATATGGGACAAAAGGTCATCTTCATGGCACGGAATACCAACCACAGTATACGGTGAAGACAATAAAACATGGCGGAGCAAAAATTATGGTTTGGGGATGCGTTTCCTACTATAGTGTTGGAACGTTTTATCGTTATGGCATTATGGATCAACATGGGTACATCAAAATCCTTGATGAAGTAATGCTGCCTTATGCTGAGGAGGAGATACCGCTGAAATGGGTATTCCAGCAGGACAACGATCCAAAACACACAAGTAAACGTGCTAAGGTATGGTTTCAAGCGAAAAATATTGTGGTTATGGCTAGCCATCATTTTATTGAAATTTCTTGGATTTTATTCCAAGGCTAATGGCATTTTATAATGACAATATGAAAACAAGAAAAACACCAAGCGCAATTTCTTAAAATGTCTAATGCAACATTGGATGAAAGTAGAACAGAAATGATTTTATTTCGAGCACTATTTTTCTTTTTACAAAAGCATTATTATTTGAGGGAAAATGTATATTCCTATTCAACCTATGAATTTTACAAACATTTGGAAAAGTTTTGAATGGTACATTAACCTTTATGAAAAGCTATGCGTGATTTCAACTTTGTATATGCGAGCGAGAACGGAAGAATTATAGAGATTGTTGACGTTTTTCTTACGCACACTACGTCGCGTATACGTATACACGAAATGTTTTCATCAGGAAACTTTTTTTTCCATAGCGGAAAGTTTTCCTGATGAAAACAAATCACTGACACAATCGCACTTTAGCAATCCCTACTGTCATTTTCGTTCTTGATTCAGTTCCAACCCGTGTGAACCCGAACTTTTTGTCAGTGCAAATCTTAATCCGAGCCAGGTTACAAAAACGAACGATCAACCTGACGTTTGCTAGTAAACAAACAGACCCTATCTTGATACCCGATTCAGGTTGGAACTGAATCAAAAACTAAAACGACATATGTCATTTGATTGGAGAATCGCTATCAACCACTGCAAGATGAAAAAGTATTTAATATTGGAATCTTCTAACTTTTCGGATGGTCATTTATATCTGCTGTCGGTAAGTATTATTCTTTATCTGGTGTTTTAAATTGTGATTTAAGGAGTGTTTAAGGTTTAAGTGATGTATGGCTTATAATTTTTTTTTCAGGGTAATCTGCTGCGGCACACAGTGGAGCAAAATTGAACAGTTTGGGAACTACTTCTGTGAAGAACACAGGTGATGGAAGTGGGAATCGTAAGACATAAAACTGCAAATAAATAACAGAGTCCTCAAAACGTAGTAGAAACACAATTAAAAGAAAAGCGTGTATTGTAAAAATCCATAATAAATTGAGCATATAGCAATATGAGGATTTATTTTTGGGTTTTATAAGTGCAATTCATATTACTTTTTTTTATACTTCAATTTAATCATAAAACCTTTCATAAGTGAAATTACCAAAAGCATCAGTTGGTTCTTTTCTAAGCTTTACAGGGGTTTTGTAGATAGCTATAAGAATGTTCCATGACGTGCATTGTATATGACCGTCATAAAGCTGTAGGTAATGGTTGCAGCTGCAATAAAACCTTTATACATTTTGAATATAGCCAAGCAGCACTAGATTTGTTACTTGGGCAGCGCAATTTTCTGACCTCAATCCAATTGAAAACCTTTGGGGAGATGTCAAATACGCAGTTTCTGAAGCCAAGCCGAAAAATGTGGAAGAGTTGTGGTCGGTAGTTCGCGATTCCTGGGCCGCAATACCTGCCCCTCGATGTGGAATCAATGCAGAAACGATGCGTGGCCATAAAAAAAACAACGGTTATGCTAGGTGCTGCGTTTAAGAAGGTGCTGCTTCATAATCGCCCAGTACTTCTCGATGGGGCGGAGCTCCGGAGTGTTGGGAGGGTTGAACATTTTCGGCACGAAATTGACCTTATTGTCCGCATACCACTTCAGCACGTCCTTGGAGTAGTGGCATGAGGCCAAATTCTGCCAGAAGATTGTTGGGACGTTGTGGGCTTTCAGGAGAGGAAGCAGCCGCTTCTGGAGGCACTCTTTTATGTACACCTGTCCGTTCATCGTGTCCTGGGTCACGAAAGGTGCACTCCGCTTCCCGCACGTGCAGATGGCTTGCCAAACCAGGAATTTCTTCGCAAATTTGGACATCTTCTGAGTGCGGACATGCTCCGGAACGCTGAACTTATCCTTGGCCGTGAAAAACAGGTTGCCGGGGATCTGTTTGAAGTCGGCCTTCACATATGTTTCGTCGTTCATGATGCAGCATTCAACTTTCGTCAGCATGTTGAGGTACAACTTCCTGGCACGGGTTTTGGCGGACTTGTTCTGCTTCTCGTCGCGATTAGGGGCCTTTTGTACCTTGAACGTTCGAAGCCCAGCCTTAGTTTTGGCCTTCTGGACAAAACTTCGGCTTAGGTGCAGCTTCTTAGCCACATCCCTAACGGAGGCGTTCGGATTTCGGTTGAAGGCCCCAACTACGCGGTTGTGATTTTTGGTGTTGTACGGAATACTTTTTCCTTCACTTCTGGGCTTCCGATCGGTGGTCAACCGTTCCTCGAACCGCTTAATCACTCGCGACACCGAGGAATTCGCGATTCCCAACGTTTTAGCGATGGAACGATGCAAGAGATCCTTGTTCTCGTGATGAATGCGCAAGATTTTATCACGCACGAGCTGTTCTTTCGACTCCATTTCCGCGAGTTTTGATCACAGGACTTTAAAACTTGCAGGATGTAAATAATGCACTATGAACTAAATCCACCCAAATTTTCATTAAATTCTACCCAACGGTTAAAAAGTTAGAACAATTTCATAGTGTGGCAATTTCATCGTGGACACCCTGTACTGCACAAAGTACTGCAGTGTATTTGTAAGTTGAAAGAAGTTGATAACCGATTGATTATCGTTGTATTTATGGTTTCCTAGTGTTGAACTGATATACTGCTATTTTTCTGGAACAGTGACTATTTTGAATGATAGCAAATAAATGAATTCTTTAAAATGAAACCCTGGGTCAGTGTATTAAAACTTCTTATAAATGTTGACTTTGAAATAAATTTCGGAATAATGCATGAACTTGGAATTATTTTACTTTCTATTTGTTTAACTAACCACTGTCCAGACAACCAGAAGTCGTAAAACAATGTACAGACAGTATCGTAAATAACTACAGTTTAAGTCAACATCGCATATAAGTATGACATACCTACATTGCATTGTGTTTAAGTTAAATCGTATAGAATGCAAATTTCCGACTTATATGCGATGAATCATTTTTCCATCGTACTGTACCACAAATTAAATCGGATTACATCTTAAGACTTTTCAAATTGAATTTGTTATGACAGATTAAATCGTATATGATGTCAAATCAACTCGTTTAGTAAGAAATTAAAATGTACACGTATATGGCCTCCACTTTTGTAGGTATAAGCCTTTTTTGGCATTCTATACGATTTGATTGTTTGTATATATGTTTGTATATCACAGAAACAACTTTGAATATACGTTAATTCTGGTTGCCTGGGTGCTACTTTTTCGAACACAACTGTATATCAAGATGCCGTATCACTATTATTAGGAGTGATCGCCATTGCACTAATAGCATTATCCCAGCAAGGCATTACACTTCGAATAAAGTGCACTGCCGTACTACCAAATCGCAATGACCAGGAACCCAATATAAGTTGACTTGATTATGATAAGACAATTTTTGAAGTGATTGAACACACTATCAGACAAGTTTTGATGTACATGTCGCCGACTTTAATTCATTTAGAGCAGCTTGACTGTCGGACATTATGCATATATTTGAGCTCTTATAGTTTCTACGCAAACATATAATAGAACACTCTAAAATTGCTTGGATTTCAGCTTGGAACACAGTTGGCCATCTGCCCATAGGAACCGTTATGCCTATTCCTGGGCAGTTACTCCTGTTTCCACATGATTGTTCAATCTTGAACCATCTGTATAAAAACAATCGATCCTGCACGAACAACCGGACCACCAAATTGCCATGAATTACGCCCAGGGTCAAACACTTGAAAATGTCGATTGAAATTGTATCTCTACTCCATCCAGTCCTCGTTGTTCCTTACTAACCGTTTTTAGAATCCTAAGATGTCCTCTTATTTCTCCTTCAAAGAGTTTCACTGACCTTGTAATCACTTTTCGGCTTCTAATTGTACAAATAGACGCAATGGTAGCATATAAAGCAAAGCATCAAATGCCTTCGATGGTGGGTGTTCATTGCGCCTGTTATTGAGAGAGTTGCTAACCTTTGGAGTTTTTATAACTTTCTCTGAGCAACACTCTCTTTTGTTTTTGGCCACCCGACCAAGGTAGCATTAGGTTTCACTATTTTCCGAATGTTCTTTTGCATATCCATAGTGCATTAGTAGCTTTGTTTATTGCCTACTATTGCATGTTCCAGTTAAGTTTACTATAAAGGACTTCTCCAAGATATTTGACAGCATTAGAAAGTTCCAAAAGTGTGGCTTTCAATCTTAGGTTGTCTAATGAAAATTTCTTCGTTTGCGTAAATGGCACAATAGTAGTTTTTTGTTTGTTTATTAATTTATTTGATAAGGCTCAAACGAATAAACTTTATAGAGCCGAGGATTCTTGGTCACTATACAATACATCAACAAACACTTTATCTTCCGCTATCCAAAAAGCCTCCTGCATCAGAATTGGAGCCACTTCCAGTGATTTCATTGTATGACAGTTACGCCATCGAGGGTCAGAGTGCTTCCAATGCAGCAATGGACGCAAAACGTGGTTAGCACTCACACTCTCATCACGAAACGGTTGCTTTCTAAAGTCGACGACGCATCGACTGAAAGAACTGCTGATGAAGAACAATGAGGAGGACCACAGCCGAGAAAACAGACGATCGTGTGGCACACATCGCGAGTGGCCTGCTTTTGTCGACAGCCGAGTGAACACTGAATAGTAGTTTTAGAAGGATTTATGTTCAATCCCTCCCTATCACACCACGATGAGACCAAATTCAAAGCAATTTGCATTCTGTTAGCGATAATAAAATCATATTCGCCACGTAAAATTATGTCTATATCATCTGCGAAGCCAATTATTTCGAAGCCTTTGGCTATTAACCTTTTGAGAAAATCAACTATTAAAGACCACAATAGATGTGATAACACACCTCCTTGCGGGCATCCTTTGGTTGCTCTTACACTGATGAGTGAGCTTCCAAGGTTTGATGATATTTCTCTTTTTGATAACATCTCATTGATCCAATTTATAATGCTTTGATCGAAGCCACGTTGTAGTTATTGAATCGTGAGATGAATTATCGAATGCACCTTCAATGTCAAGGAATGCAGCAATTGAAATTTGTTTGGCTTCAAAAGATCTTACTAGTTTTGTAACAACCGTATGAAGTGCTGATTGGAATGATCTTTAGGGAGTATTTTCTGCAACCTAACAGTTGCTAGAGTATTTTCAATGTTATAAAGGAGAAAAAACTATACAACTTTCTAACAACGAAAATTCCCAAAGGCTTGGTAGCCATCATAATGAAGTACTGAAATTGGGTTGTTAGCGGAATGCTTCAATGAAACAGCAAAAAAAAAAGGTTATCTTCCATTTATTTACACTTCATTAATTTTGGTATCCATGACAAATACTTATTTTGATGGCTACCAAGCCTTTCCATATTAGAGAGCTGTATAGATTTTTCTCCTTTAGTTTACTTAAATCTTTGGTTTTTATTACTTAGGTAGGTTCCGATTCTAGACATCGTAGTTTCATTTTTATATCTGTGATCTTGACATTTTTACCTAAAGGATGAGTACTTAAGGGGATTAGATTTAGATAAGTTCTTTAGTTACACTGATGAAGACTGCACATTGTAGTCGAAATACGTATCTGTCATGGATACCAAAATTAATTAAGTAGCATTAAATGGAAGGTAGCCTTTTTGGCTGTTTTATTTAAAACATATGGACTAAATAGAAGATTTCCGTCTTCAGTAAAGTCAATGGTCAAGACCTATCTTATGGCAAAGAGTTTAGTTCAAAATTAACTCACCCGGTAGCGCTAGTGTGACATTCATTGAACTATTTGTCCTTCCTTAATATATGGGCTAGATAACAATAAGAAGATACGTACGCAGTGCCGTGATGTGTTTGGATATGTCTTAATTGAACCTTAAACAAGCAATGGACTGGACTATGGTGGCTCGATGCATAGTGCTATTGCCACCTCGGTGATAATTTTGAAATTTTAATACTTTAACCTCTTAAGGTTCTCAATATGTGAATATATGGCTCAACACAGGATCATTGTCAGCTCGATAATTTTCAAATATGGCTATTTTAAATTTTTTGACGTAGGACTACGTCTTTGATTTCTATATCCCCAGCACAGTTGTAGACGAAACAAGTCGAAGTGGCATTCGCCTCCGATCTTCGGGCGCGTGCGAATAGGGATGATGGAATTGCATAATATTTTGCACACTCATCGCCATACCCGCATAAACAATAACCATAAGAAGCGCCTAACCACCAATTCGGGATATCCTCCCAACTTTATGTGGTATGCTCGCACCATCTATGATATCGTTAGTGTATGGTACCCGTTTACTAGGGTATTCAGAACCAAACGCAAATTCTTCGAGATAACCACCATCTGTCGTCTGGCTCGCCGTGGCGCACAGTGGTTCCCCTTAGAACAAAAGTTGGCCAAAACCTCAAAATTGTTGCTAATAGGCAAAAAACAGTTGAAATAGATGTTTTTTAGCTGTACGAAGAAAACTTGACAATGCAGAATGGTCCCAAGCGTATTTACATAGGAAGACAAAAATGTTTGCGCCCAAACTGTTAGTTTTAGGTATATGGCTTCTTAGGGAAAGTTGCTTCATATTTTTTGTTCAATCTCAAGGGTGGTCCATAAAATTGGTGAATTAAAAATACAAACTATTTATTATTTGAGATAGACCAAAGCAGTGTTCTAAACAGTAGTAGAATATTAAATTCAAATCAACTTTGTACAAGACACAACGTTTTTATCTCTTATGGTTCATGAGTTATGATTTTTTTAACAATCAGGTTAGGATGGCCACTAAAATCGATTTTCTTGGAATATCTTTTCATGCGTTTATTTCTTGTAAAAACATTGTTGTGATTACATTTAGAACTTTTGATGACGCATTTTATGCTCAAGCAACTAGGTTACTACCTATTTTGATTACAAAGTTAAAGGCTATTTTCTTCGAAAAATTTACTCTTTTCAATTGTCAATATCTCAAAATGGAGCAAAACGATTTTCAAACATTTAACTTCATTGGAAACATCGTTTTTTTTTTGGTAAAAAGACTGCAAGAGCTTTTTGTGTTTAAAGCATTTAATTAAATCTTAAAAAAGTAATATTTTTAACAAAACTAGTCATAACTTTTGAAATAAAATAGATAACAACTTAGCAAAAATATGCGTCATAAAAATGTTTTTAAAGTATATGGTTTAAAAATTTCACGAGAAATTAACGTATAAAAAGATATTTAAAGAATGCCGATTGCCTAGGGGCCACCCTAACCTGCTTGTTTAAAAAATCATAACTCATGATAAGAGAAAGATATATGGTGCGTGTGTGTGTATGTGTGTGCGTATTGGTGTGCTTTGAAAAAGGCATTGTGAAGCTTGCTACACCGCAGATTATATAACTTAGAAACAGATATTTTCAAAGAACACTTTACTTGTTATTCCTAATTTGAACATGTTTCGCAAAAAATCGCAAAACACATTATTGCCTATCTGAAAGCTAACTTTTCTAGCTATCTTTTGGTTACTAAATGATAGTGGGCGAATGTGCCCGTCATATGTTTTGCTTAGTCTAAATGCGAAAAAAGTATATATTTGCTAATTTTTATATTAGAAACTGTCACTAAAAACACAAAGACACTCTTTTTTACCAGCCATTTGACGTGAAATAAGCCGAGAAACATTTCTTCTGTTGCAATCAAGTTTATAAACATATTATTTTTTGCTATATTGGAGCAAAACAGTAACAAGAAACATTACGATTTTTTTTTCAAAAAAATTTGATATCGCTACACTATAACAGCCATAAAAAAATATTTAATCAACAGAACTGCACCAATCATTCAATTTAAGATACTCTTAACATTGATTTTTGAGGTTTTGGCCGGCCAGGAACCACTGTGCGGCGGTGTCTGACGTATCTCCGGTCTGATTTACGAGGTGTGCTGAAGGTGTTCCTGAAAAATGAGATCCGTGATGCTGTCACCTACACTAAACACGCCAAGCGTAAGCGGCCATGGATGTCATCTACGTTTTGAACTGACAGAGACGCACTCTGTTTGGTTTCGGAGGTTAAATCAACACCAACTTTGGCAACAAAACGGCTCTTTTCAGGGCCACCAAGCTTATTAGAGTAAAGAGTAGGAATAGAATTCATCTGCCTGTTTGTCCATATTCAGAACCAACGACCACACAAAATGCTCATGCAAATTGGCTTCTTTAAAGGCCGTTCAACAACTACGAATTTGCTCGAATTAATTAATTATTCCTTGAATGCAATGGATAACGGAAACCATGTAGAAGTGTTGTATACAGATTTCAGCAAAGCGTTTGCGAATTGACATACCCATGCTTCCTTTTAAACTTCAAAGAATGGGAATGCTTTACGCACTTCTCAAGTGGCTTGAATCATATTTAACTGACCGCTATCAAATAGTCAAATACAAAGGAAAGACATCAAATCAAATGTCACTTCAGGAGTTCCTCAAGGCTCCCATTTAGGACCACCTTTATTTATTCTCTTCGTCAATGACATATCTTTCATTATTAAGAAATTGAAAACTTTAATCTATGCTGACGACATTAAACTTTTTTCGGAAATAAAAGATGCCAAAGACAGCAACACATTTAAAGAGGAAATACAGATATTCCATACTTGATGTCATAAAAGCCTGCTACAATTAAATATAAAAAATGTAACTCAATTACCATTAGTAGAAAACGAATCCTACCCGATGTAACAATCACTTTAGAAAACCAAAGCGTAGAAAAGTGTGATAGAGTCAAGGATCTAGGTGTTATATTGGAATCAAAACTTACTTTCACCGATCATTATAACACAATTATTAACAGAGCTAACAACATGCTTGGTTTCATAAAACGTTTCTGCTATAACTTTCACGATCCGTATTCGATAAAAACATTGTACATTGCTTATGTAAAGTCGATATTAGAATATTTCAGCATAGTTTGGTCTCCTTTTTCAATCACACACGAAGAAAGAATAGAGTCCGTTCAAAAGCAGTTTCTATTGTATACACTCCGCAAGTTAGGTTGGACTGTATTTCTTCTGCCATCTTACACAGCTCGGTGTATGCTCATAAATATCCAAACATTAAAAGAGCGTCGTGAATTTTCTATTATTTCATTCGTAAACGATATCGCATGGATTCAATAGAACTATTGTCATCCTTAAATTTATATACACCATCTAGGCATTTACGAAAAAGAAATATATTTGCTACAAATCGTCATCGTACAAATTATGCCAAATTTGGACCCTTGAACCAAATGATGGATACATATAATAAGCACTGCGATAACATTGACTTTACAATGACAAAAACCAAATTAAAGCAATATTTTATATCCTCGCACAACGTCAGCTAGAAGTAATGTTTTAACTTGTTCTCACGACATATTATAAAAAGTTATAAGCAAAGACAAAATTGTAAAAATAGCACTAAAGACAACAAATGTAAAACGGTCTACACTGATTGACGACAAATAAATAAATTCATGAAGTAATCAACATTATCATTTTCAGGAATATCTTCTTTACAAAGGACCATCGCCACGTCGTTGATAATTTTGCAATTTGTCCTTATGAAGTTCTCGATATTCGAATATTTAAAATATCGCCAACCTGAAACCATAAAATTCTAATGCTTCATCCTGATGATGTTATTGAAAATATTATTTCAGGAATGTCACCCTTCCAGTGGATATTTTTTTCGAAATTCTAATGCTTTGTCCTCATAAAGTTCTCGATAGACAAGTTTCAAAAGAATATCATTGTCACCTCATTGATAATATAATAATTCTTATGATCCGTCATCGTGAAGCTCTCGGCATTCTTGTTTTAGAAATGTCATCTGAACAGAGGACCATTGCCACATCGTTGAAAATTTTGAAATTCTAATAATCCGTCCTCATGAAGTTCTCTTTCTTATCTAATGCAATGTCACCCTTACAGAGGATTTTTGTCATACCGATAATTTTGAAATTCTATTGCTTCACTTTGGTAAAGCTCTCGATATGCACATCTTTTGAATTTCGCCCTTAATTATCTGTCGCCCCTTGAGAAAAATTGCGACTTACCTGTTATTATGTCACGATTACAGTACTGGTTGTATCGCGGATATTAAGAAATAGCAATAGGAGATCTCGCAAAGTATCAGCATCCGGCTCGTCCGTCAATGATCCTGCGGAGCAAAAAACTAAAATTAATATCACGTCAAAGAGACTGCACTACAATCGAGTCGAAAATATGATGCATTTTATAATTTTAGTTTTTTACGATGTTGATGAAATGTTTTGTAATAGGAATTCATCAGCAGTTTATAATCTTAAAAAAAATCTTATAATACGTTTTTTGAATGTGCCCCAGTGCCAGATTTAGGATCCGGGGGCCCGGGGCAGATATAAGTTATAAGTTTAAATTTCAAATGTGCGTTCGTATTTTTCCTCCTACCATCTTGATATGAAACAAATTAAATTTAGATTAAAACAATCATAATTTTTATTTTTTTTTTATTTTTTTTTTTTTATTTTTTTTTTATTTTAGTCACTTTAACACTCTTGGGTCATTCGTGACTTGTCCGGGGGTGAGATTTGAACTCGTGACTTTGGCGTGAGAGGTATGGATGTTAACCACTACGCCGGGGTCGCCCCCAAAACAATCATAAGAAAATCATGTGAATTCTACATTTCGCCATAAAATTAATAAATGAAAAAGATTTAAATACTGTGATACGGGGGCAATTGAGCACCGGGATAGAATTGGTTGGTTGGTGATAGATATCAAAATAAATCTTGATAACATTTCATTATGCGACTCCAATGGTAGCTTTAACTAGTTTCTCTTTATTAAAAAGTAGATTTTTAAGCATAATTTTCAATATTACTTAAGTGACGTTCAATAGTATTCAATATCGGTTTCAAAGAAATGAATCATATGCTTAGAACGTGTATTGTCCTTAACTTGAAAGTAAAATTAAATGTAACATTTTGAACTTGATAAAGATACATAACGTATTATATATTTTCACTGTAAAAAAAATAGCGCCGCTAAAACGCTACCGCCATCTATTGAGTATACTTTCCGGTTCGGGATATTTTGGCTAGACGCGATCTGGAGTTTATGCAACTCATATATGTTTTCTTGAAGAATATTAACCATAGATTGTTAGTTTGATTAACCTTGTGTTTAGTTCTTATTTTGCATGTGGGTGTGTTTTTCTTTTTGTAGATTTGTTTCTGTAATAATTGTATAATTACAGAGTTGATATAACGTCGATAGGATTAAGTATATGTTTTAGAAATAGTGAAATTTTTGAATCCAAACAATTGTCATCCACTAACCTCGAGAAGACCGCGAGTAATGGGTTCACATCCTTTAATTTTAGATTTAAGACATTTATAATGTATAAAGAAAATGATAACTTGGCTCTGTAAAGTTTATTCGATTGAGCCTGTACAAATAAAGTAATTAACAAAAAAAAAATCTATTGAGTATACTGACATGGGCAGTACGTTCAACATATGGCGCTAGCGTGTAAACGTCAAACACAAGGGAATTGACTATGCGCGCCCCAAGCGACGGCTCTACTAACTAATACATATTTAAATTGATCGTTAAATGCGTGTTTGATGAACAATATGATGATAATTTGGCTAAACATGTTTGAATTACTTCATGCGTGAAGTTTACGATTTACATAGATGTAGCCAGGGGTTGAAACTGTTGACGTTTTTTACGACACTCGCTTCGTTGTCGTGTGCGACAGTCTGTTTTTATTCGTACTTTCATGCTCTACCGTCGTCTTTCTTACATATTACAAACGGTATAATGAGATTCGAGCAAAAAGAAAATTTTCAAATAACTATCATATGACATGTGTGATTTCGTTCTAATTCCTCAATTTGGTGTAAATTAAACCATTTATGATCAGATATGTTATTACTAGGACATCGTTGCTTGCTATTTTCAGAATTCACACAAGCACAACATCAGCAGCTCTTATCATGAGAAAAACTAAAACACATACATTCGTGACGGTCTTCGGCGACAGTGTCGTATGACAGAGCCTGTCATATGACATTTTAGTTTGGTAATGTAATTTGATAGCTTGTTTTGCAAGCGTCGGAAGCAAAGGCAGTCGAGTATCACAGAAAATATGTCGACTACGGTGACCATATACAAGACTGGATGTAGCTGCCCCCTCCGCCACCACTGGCAAAAAAGATGATCGCCGACTTGCTCATGTACCTACGATGTGCGGAAACAGTTCTAATGATTTTTTTCACACTCAGGTCTCCATCAGACCAAACACCCTCCCCTTGGCTAGTTTTTTAACTGGACGTTGGTGGGCGGGCCTAATCTTATGCTTATACTTATAGGCACTGACGTTGGGTGCGATACTGGCGGGTTTTTCCGCAAATCACTCTTATTTCATTTATTTTTACGCAGATTTATTTGGGTTTGCAAGGGAATTGTACTATTGAAATATTTCAGAAAGTGTCCAACAGTGCTCCTTCTACTTGCGTGACTAGCTTATTACCCAGGGAACAATGTTAAACAACATTTTTGCACATGGTATTGTAACTAATCTTATATATGCTTCATTTTGATTTGGGATAAGTGTTTGAACTAACTGTGGCGTGATTCTATTGTGACATACCCATACGTAATTTTGTGGTGCGACAAAGTGGAAACGTGTGAGCATAGTTGGAGCATATACCCTATATAATTTAAAAATCAGCTAGGAAACTAACTTCAAAGTGAAGCATTTTAGTCACTGGAAGGTGTCACTTAGGTCAAACTAAGATATACAAAATAATTATAGGTCAAAATCAAAAGTACTTGCAACACGTAAAATTTTTGATTACATACACAAGTGCTAGTACTTAATAAAGCATGGGTTATAATTGATAAGGTAGATTAGAGATTTCATTTTTTTTTTTAAATTAGGATAATGAGATTTCATAATTATCAAAAGAATTGAAATAAGAAAATTTAGGCAGCCTAATAACATTAAGTAGATAGACAAAAGAGTTAGGATACGGGGTTTCGCTTAGGGAAGCAACTAGCCTTTAAAGCAACTGGCAACTAACCGTTTCATATATTGTCTGTTTATTTTGAGGGTTGCTTTAAAATATCAATTTGGTATATATGTGAAAGGATGAATAGGTGGGAGATGGAATGTCGGTTTCTTTGCATTTTGCAGCACAAATCTAGTACTTTGTGTCATTTCCTCAAAACCCCAAATAACCAACCTCTCCAATCCATTCCCATGGCGTTCAAGTGGTCCGCATAGACTATTCAGCCATTACCCTTCCTTTATCCTCGGCTTTGGATTGACTTGCCCTCCCATTGCCCCACCAAACACTGCAAAATGAAAATGAAAATGAAAAATGAAGTTGCCATCTGACCAAACAAATAATTGAGAGCACTTATAAAACACCTGTGTTGATAAAAAAAGTTAAATAATAGCTTCCAGAGTTGAACAAAAATGTAGTTGTATTGTCATTTGGTTAAGAGCTTTAAAAACTGCATGGAGCGCTTTTGAATGATTGTTTGCGTTCGGTTTAACTATATGCTTCACAGGACTAACGATACCTTTTATAGCACGTCACTTAAATCGACAAGCAGGTTTACAGCTTCACAATGAACAGTGCTTTATGATATGTTTGTTAAGCATTTATTCAATTATTGTAGAGCTGTTTTACAACGCCTAATAAATTTTGATGAGGTTGACTTATAAAACTGTGTTGTAGTACTTGTGCGCAATTACACAGAAAAAATTCTGAATTTTAACTATCGCGTAAAATCTTGGCATAAAGAGCAAAATCGTTTACAAGCTTGCCTACAATATTGCTAATTTATGCGTTATTGCACTTAAATTTACACAAAATATCGCGTAAATTTATGCCAAATCAAGCGTTAATTTTATGTGCGCTATATCTTGCTGAAATTTGCATGAATTTTTCGAACGGTGTAGCATAAGTCATAGGTACGTTTATTTTACCGTAAGGCAATGATGATTCTACTCCAAGAGAAGTTACTCAAGATGAGCTTCATATAATTCTCTGATATGATCGAAATATGTAATCAAGAATAAAACAGATGGAAACAGAGATGGCTGGCAATCCAGGATCAGGAGTTTGAAACACTCGATGGAGTAGAGGTAAATTATGTATAGGTGTTATTAATAAATACAAACATTAATTTAAGATGTATGTAATATAATCAACAATTTAATTTCTAGATAAAATCTTTAAATTAATCATTATCATTGATCATCTCCTTCACAGTCCTTCCCCAACGAGGGAGTTTGGTAAAAGAGATGATCAACCCGATTCGTACCTTCATCAAAATTGACCTTGAATCGTTTTCTTCTCTCTATATACAATTTTCACATTGCCATACTACTCTAATGGAACAATCAACTCTATACTTTTATCGCCTAATCTATCGTATAAAATGATCACTTTAAGCCTATGTTATGTCTGTTTGTGTCTGGTAAAATGTTTCCAATGTTATAAATGAATAATTTTCTGTAAAATTACCAGTGATCAGTGATGGAAAAGTTCATCAAAGTTCCCTATGACTCGCGAACTTTTCCCTTGGTGAACTTCGTGAAATATCGCGAACTTTTCCAACACTGGCAGTGATATAAAAACATGATTTTCAATTAAGAGTTGCGTTTTCAATGCTACATAGAAACAATACAAATCATTAAAACGGATTGGAAACATCCATGATGCATCGATGTCTAGGTTTTGCTTCAATGAAACTGAAACTCGAAGGTATTGATTGCATTCATTGATACGTTTGTTGTTCTGGATGATAGAAGAGTGTAGCAGAAATAGTGCGAAAATGGTTAGTGAAGCCATGTTTACCAAAAAAGGAAATCGATGAAGAAAATTGACTTCTAGCGCCTTAATTCAGTCGTCGTCATAGCAATGTAAACTAGCATCGCTACGCTTTTGGTCAGAGTTGCAACCTATCACAATCACGATCGTCAAACAACTGATGGTAGTAACAAAGAGGTAACTCTAAGACCAGAAGGTCCCGAAGAAACGTGCTCAACTTTTTGGCTCAGCTCTGATACTCTCATCGGTCCCAAGCTAATCGATGCACCCCTCGAAACATAGGAAAATCCATGAACCCCTCATTTTATCTGTCAAACTTTCATAGTGAATCAAAACAAACATAGTGTAGTACAGGAATTTCGACTAGAATGGGGTACGTTAGTCGATTTGCTTGGGACCAATAGGCTAGTCAAGTAGTGAGCCAATTTAAAATCGTTAGTTTCGTATTGATTGTTGGTAGTAACGCTTTGTACATTCCTATCAATGTGCTCGTCGAAGCTCTCTCCATGACCATCCATCAAGTTGACGAAAGAAGTAAAAAGCAACTGGTGAATGTCGTCTTCGGTTCCATGGTTCCATCACCGATCTGGTCATTCCCGACAATAACGACACTCATCTGTGCTCGTTTTGAAGCAGTTGCTGCTTTGCTTGCTATTTTGTGTGTGTTGATGAGTGAGCCCAACAGCTTCCGTTTAATGTTGCCTGTTTTATTTGTAACTCACACAGTTGCGCCTGCCGAGATGAACTTGGAATACGGAGGCATTATTTCCATTTTCTTCTGTCGTTTCGCTTTTTCTCATGATCGTACTGCAGAATTCTTCACTGTTTTCGTTGTGCTTTTCATCATCAGCAGCGAGTGTAACGTTTTGCTTGTGAGCAGCGACCATTACTGGTGATTGTTGTTTGCCATGGCTGTACCTCTCACTGCGTGACAAAACTTTCTGTCAGCGAAAGTCGGTTGATGCGTAGACGAGTGTCACGTGAGTGTCATGATATTTTGCATCACTGCTTTTGGTTCTTGCTTGCTGGTTGCAATTCTGCTGTTCGACATTTTCGAATGACCACCAAAGATCATGAAATTAAAAATTTCCAAGGGCTGTCACTAGCTGATCACCGTCGAATAGTGCTTATTCCTGTCACCAGGCGCGCATTAGTTTAAGTTGGATTCGTCAATAGACCAGGTTGTTCTGCGGCCACATTCCTACACAAAACTGGATCAGCATTTGTAAACAAACCGTTCTAAAGCTCATTCCTCACAAATCGAAGGCTACCCACACAAATCAACACCATCATCGACAGATACATATAGCGCTGAACTTGAGCGAAGGTGGAAGAAACGCATAGAAAAATGAGCAAATACCCAAAACTTTTTTCTGAGCATGTAATCTTTGCTATCAAATTCATTCGAAGCATTTACCTTTGAGCGACAGATGACACAATTGTACCTGTCTCATAGCGGTCGTACGAGAAAATTGAAGAATTGGCAGTCTTCTTCATGTGTTGTCTTATATGAAACACAAAATGGCAGCTAGTGTTATGACGTCGTCACCAGCGTCCTCCGCAATATTAGTTCGACTTGGTTACTGCCCAACTCGAATCCACACGTGACACGCGCAGATAGGGGAGCGCATGGTGCTTGGAAGGGCCACGAGGATAGTGCTTGAAGCGATAACGAGTATTTTTAGAAACACTTGTTGCACCAAATATCCTATTCAATGTTTTACCTGTACATTAGTCTTTGGGGTTCACTTCATTAGTTCTAAGTGGCACTGAACTACACAGCTAGTGTTCAGTCTATCTAATTAGGTTTAAAAAACTAATGAATATCGGATAACTCACCTATATAAAACAAAGTTAGCTATCACGCGTTTTATCACTTCAAAACTAATATAACACACTCGGTATGAACAATATGCCACACTTGGGTATAATTTTGACTTGACAATTAGGCTTGACGATCTGATCACTCGCACAGGTCTAACAGAAATAACCCTGACTCATATTAGGAATATCGCTTGCCACTTCGTATACGAGAAATAAATTCAGAATTCCAACGTGTCCTGCTCTGATTGGTTAAACCAACACCAACCGAGGTTGCGTTTCACAATGTTTAGTAAAAGATTAAAATTGAATCGAAGACTACCACATTAAAAAAGTAGTATGATCCGAGGCTACTGTACGGGAGCTATAAATTTCTGCTGTATTTGTTTTTATATATCTAGTTGCAAATCCCGGCACTCCACCAATAGTGGCGCTACCATACCTTAAGTGATACAAGCTGTAAAGGTGGTCGGAAAGCTCACTAAAGTAACGGCAAAGAGCTTTTACTTTCTGTAAGTTAGGGTCTGTTCATAAACTACGTAGACAGTTTTTTTGGGATTATTGACCCCCCGTCCCCCTGTGTAGATAATTGTCCATTCAAAATTTTTAAAATTTGTATGGGCCGTGGATAATTGTCAACCCCCCCTCCTTTTAAAGTGTCTACGTAGTTTATGGACAGCCCCTTACGATGAACGATCCACAGTTGGGGCAATTGAACAGTAGGGAATGCAAACGCAGGGACAGCAAATGAACAGGCACATACCAACCTGGGCTGTGCAAGAAGTGGAACTGAAGAGCTGAATGTATTGGTGCACTTCGTTTATCTCTCGGTTTTCATTCCGCTTCGCACGATTCGTTTTTTTCGTTCGCTCAATTACCATTGTCGTGACGTCATAACGTATGTTTCGATTAGAGTCGGTGTATAATGAGTCACGCCAAGAGAAAAACAGTTGAACTCGCATCACGGTTTTCGAAAGATTCCATTTCTTTTCACTTGGCAACAGAGGACTGCTACATCAACTTCAAATGACTTCCAGCGAGCAAAAAAAATAGCGGCTGTTGTAAATCATTATATCAGTGATTTTGTCCAATCATCTCAACAAAAATAGTAGAAAATCTCATTAATGATCGCTACCAAACGTATCCCATGACAATTTAATGATCACTGCGTGTTTATGATCATTTCTTCGATTATATTTTATATTTTATTGCAATACCTTTCGTGGACCTTTCATAGCATCGTAATGTTTGTTTACTTTGCACGATAGGTAGCCGGTTTGACAGTTCAATAGGTAGACTTGGCTTCACTCTTGGCGTGACTCATTATACACCGACTCTAGTTTCGATCAGCGTTTGCAAAGGAAATGTAATATGGACTACATCATTTCCGTACAAAACTCAATTATGGATGTTCTTCCTCTAAATCTAAACATCCTGCCAGTGAGTTTTTTTCCCTTTTTGAAGTAAGGAGTTAGCATAAAACCGAAAACATCATCATGATTTGTTGTCTTTGATAAAACACAAAATGGCAACTGGTATTTCACGGCGACTTTACAAAATAATACTAACCTATATCACTAAGTTTTTTTACAAGTGTTATGACGTCGTCACCAGCGTCCCCCGCAATATTAGTTTGACTTTGTCGCTGCCCAACTCGAACCCACACGTGACACGCGCAGATTGGGGAGCGCAAGGCCACGAGAATAGTGCTTGCAGCCATAACGAGAATTTTTAGGAACACTTGTTGGACCAAATATCCTATTCAATGTTTTACCTTTACATTAGCCTTTGGGATTCACTTTATTATTTCTTAGTGGCACTGAGCTACACAGTTAGTATTCAGTCGGGCTGTCTGGCTATACATTATATAATTAGGTTTAGAAAACTAACGAACGATCTAACGATCGCTGAACTCACCTTTATAAAACAAAGTTAGCTATCACGCGTTTTATCACTTCAAGACTTATATAGCACACTCGGTATGAACAATATAGCACATTCGCACAGGTCTAACAGGAATAACCCTGACTCATATTAGGAATATCGCTTGCCACTTCGTATACGAGAAATAAATTCAGAACTCTTATCAATTCCAACGTGTCCTACTCTGATTGATAAGGCCAACACCAACCGAGGTTGCGTTTCACAATGTTTATTAAAAGATTAAAATGTAATCGAAGACTACCACCTTGAAAAAGCAGTACGATCCGAGGCTACTGTACGGGAGCTACACACTTAGAAACATTGATTAAAATTAAGGTGCTCTGAGACTGGCATACACGAGCGTCAATTTTGACATAAAATTGAGTCATAATAGACGCGAAATTCAGCTCAATCAATCGTACTTTCGAACTTTTCAGTCTCGGAGCACTTAATTTTACATGACATGTTTGTGTACGTCTCATCCTTTATGTCAAAGATGGATTTCGTCACGTGTAAGATTATTTATTTCTAAGTGTGTATAAATTTCTGCTGTATTTGTTTTTATTTATCTAGTTGCAAATCCCGCCACTCCACCAATAGTGGCGCTACCATACCTTATGTGTTACACACTGTAAAAGTGGTCGGAAAGCGCACTAAAGTAACGGCAAAGAGCTTTAATTTCTGTAAGTTACGATGAACGATCCACAGTTGGGGCAGTCGAACAGTAGGGAATGCAATCGCACGACCAGCAAATGAACAGGCACATACCAACCTGGTATGAGCAAGGAGTGGAATTGGAGAGCTGAATGTATTGGTGCACTTCGTTTATCTCTCGGTTTTCATTCCACTTCGCACGATTCGTTTCTTTCGTTCGCTCAATTACCATTGTCGTAACGTCATAACTTTTCATTCAAAGTGTTTTTATGTTACTTCATACGCGAAGTTAGCGATTTTCAGAGTTGGTTGGAAATGCTAACATGAAGCTTTAGTGTGATTATTTATTAGCTAGAGAATGATCTTTAGAAGAGAGCAGGTGGATAGCTCCGTTAGAGTACGGCAGTATGAAAATTGAATAGAAGTTGAAAATGAGCCAAGGGTAATTAATGCGACAGTTTTTGAAGTTAGACGCACATCTTTTGCCTAACCCGTACGATGTACGCGGAGACTTGAAGTATGTCTCCAAGTCTACAGGCAAAAAATTTGCGTCCTTCTTTTGCTCATAAACTGACTGCGGCTGTGGAATAGTTCTAGCGACGTTTTCATCACTACCTAAAGCCCCACGTTGCGAGAGCATTTCCAGTCGATGGTGTGTTATAATGCAATTGGTCATGACGAGAGGAGCAACACAATAGTTGGGTAAAGAATCCACATTAAATTTCATATGTAAGCGCCGATTGAAACAATCTTTTCGACGTCACTACAAGGGTGATTGATTAAACGAAAGAAACGAATCGTGTGGAATGAAAGCCGAGGAAAAACTAATTGCACCAATATATTCAGGCCTACAATTCCACACCTTCTATAGACAGGTTGCGCCTTGATAGCTAGCTGCTTGCGGGAACTGATGACCTTGACCAATGTCCAAATAATACTCTTTAACAAATTTTTGGTGGCCCTGAAAAGGACCGTTTTGTAGTGATGGTTGAGTAATTCTGAGCTGGGTGTTCGACACGGATGAGGCTGTCGAGCTGTATGTCGTTTGGAGCGAGGGTGACACACTTGGCATAGATGACCGACCCGCAGCGACTCACGAAGAGCTACTGATTCCGATCCATAGCATCTTCCTCCTTTGGTGGTTGCTTATGTGAGCTCTGCAGCTCGCTGCTTGCAGGCAGTCTTTCGTTGTTACTGGAGAACAATTTTCAACGCCACACGCCGAAAGCACTGCTACTGCTGCTACTGCTGCTTCTAATTTTGACGACCGAACACCACCACACAGTGGTGTGGTCGTTAGGAGCGTGTGGTTCTGAGTATGGCGATGAGTGTGCAAAATATTACGCAATTCCATCCTCCCTATTCGCACGCGCCCGAGGATCGGAGGCGAATGCCACTTCGACTTGTTTCGTCTAATTACTACTCTCTGACGACTGTGCTGGGGAAGCAGCATATGCATGTAGGTAATTGGTGGATTTGTTAGTTCATTCGACGCTTTTGGACAATGCTGGACATTTACCAGTTTTTCAATAGTTCTTGTTTAAAATCAACATTCTTAAACATTGTTATCGATGCGTAGCCATATTTCTGATCGATTGGTAATAAAATTATTGAAATATGGACCAGAGGCAACTGAGTTATTACCGTTCAAAATCTTTCTTAATTTGTTACATGTTCCATTTTCGGTTTTCACAAAGTGTACCCCCATATAGAAATCAAAGACGTAGTCCTACGTCAAAAAAGCGGACAGAAACTGTTAGCATTCCCAATGGTCGGTGACGGAATGAGACGATAAATTTCCAAGTGTGGGTAAAAAATATACCCATTATGCAATCGTGAACTGATTCTTTAAATGGGTATTTTTTCACCCATTTTATGATTTCCAAATCCCCCCATTTTTTGACAGCTGCATACATGGTTTCAAAATGGGTATTTTTTACCCATAAATGGGTTTTCACGAAACACCGTGTATACCTGGGTAGAATTGATCATTTTGTCAAGCTTCTGCATTCATGTTCCATCAGATGTCACAGCTGTTGTTTGTGGTGACATCTATCGGAAACTACACACAATCTGTTTTCCTATAATTGTTCACAGAGGACACTGCAGTGCAAAACATGTCTGGTACCTCTATATATGCATTTAGATTATTATTCGAAGTCCCTCCTTTTTTACACATTCTGCACACAAAATAGATCACCCCTCACCGAATTTCCCGCCGAATTTTATGTATGGGGCGGGGCATAAAGTATCTTTTGCGCAGAATATGTAAAAAATGAGGGACTTCAAATGTTAAAGCAAATGCATATATAGAGGTACCAGACATGTTTTGTAGTGTCAGGTACTCTATTTTGTAATCTGTGAAAGGGAAATCACAAATCGAGTGTCAACAAAATACATGGCATGTTGAGAGATTGAGCTCGTGAGAGAGAATTTCTCTCTCAAATTTGATTTTTTTTTTGGCTCTCTGGGGACTGGTAGTAAACCAGGTAAAATTGTATTGGGAAAAATCATTTTTATTTAATTGTAGCTTGTTGAGCATTAATTTCCGGGAAAAAACTGAACGACAAAGCCCCTGACTAATTTCTTTAGGTTGTCGTTCACTTTTTTTGATCTGAATATGCACCGGAAGTGAATTATTCGCACTTCTCTCAATTTCTATATGGGGATTTTTATCACTTCCTACCAGCGGAACAGCGCCATCTCTGTGGAAAATGGTCGAACAAAATGATTAATTGTACATGCCTGTGCGTTGAAGTGATTAATATATGAATAAATAAGCACTTCAAATCGTCAATTGTTCACTTAACCCCAACTTCCCCTATCCATTACATTTCAACGAAGTATACACGGTAAGAAAAAAGTACCCAACGGCCAGTTCACTTTTACCTACTTTTGACTAGTTTGTCTCCTTTTCTCCTTCTAATGTTGTCTAAAACGGAGGAGCAAAACCACCCAACAGGGGTAGTAAAGTGTGGGAACCCAACGTTGAGTATAATCATATTTACCTACTGTTGGGTACAACTAACTTACTTTTGGTTAAAGAGCCAGTGGAAAATTCCATACAAACTGCACATAAGTAAATGAAAATTACTTTGACCCGCTTTACCTACTTTTGGGTTCCTGCACTATAGTGCCGAGATGAGTGAAAAGAACTTAATTTTGGGTATTTTTTTCTAACCGTGTAGCAATAAATGTCATTCAAAGAGAAAAGTTTGACAATACATGTTTGAAAACTGAAAAGTTTAGTGAAATCTGCAGGCTGACAAAATCGAGGGTAGACAAAATCAGAAGCGGACAAAATCGGGAAAGCACTGTATTTTTTAAGGTGGTAACCTTCGATTATATTTTAATCTTTTACTAAACATTGTGAAACGCAACTTCGGTTGGTGTTGGTTTAACCAATCAGAGCGGGGTACGCTGGTGATTACGTCATAACACTCGAAAGCAACTTAGTGAAATATGTTTGTAATCTTTTGTAAAGCCGCCGGGAAATACCAGTTGCCATTTTGTGTTTTATATAAGACTTCGGTTTTATGCTAACTGCTTACTTGAAAATGGGAAAAAATCACTGGCAGGATGCTTTTACACGGAATGCAATGTGATAATACAATAATCAATAAATTATCTCAGCATTTAGTGGAAGAACATTAAAAAATTGAGTAACATACAGAAATGATGTAATCCATATTACATTTCCAATGCAAACGCAAACAAAAAGATATGACGTTACGAGAATGGTAATTGAGGGAACGAAAGAAATGAATCGTGCGAAGCGGAATGAAAACCGAGCGATAAACAAAGTGCACCAATACATTCAGCTCTTCAATTCCACTTCTTGCACATACCAGGTTGGTATGTGCCTGTTCATTTGCTGGCCATGCGTTTTCATTCCCTACTGTTCGACCGCCCCAACCTTGGATCGTTCATCGTAACTTACAGAAAGTAAAAGCTCTCTGCCGTTACTTTAGTGAGCTTTCCGACCACCTTTACAGCTTGTATCACTTAAGGTATGGTAGCGCCACTATTGGTGGAGTGCCGGGATTTGCAACTAGATATATAAAAACAAATACAGCAGAAATTTATAGCTCCCGTACAGTAGCCTCGGATCATACTACTTTTTTAATGTGGTAGTCTTCGATTCAATTTTAATCTTTTACTAAACATTGTGAAACGCAACCTCGGTTGGTGTTGGTTTAACCAATCAGAGCAGGACACGTTGGAATTGATAAGAGTTCTGAATTTATTTCTCGTATACGAAGTGGCAAACGATATTCTTCATATTAGTCAGGGTTATTCCTGTTAGACCTGTGAGAGTGATCAGATCGTCAAGCCTAATTTTCAAGTCATTGTTATACCCAAGTGTGGCATATTGTTCATACCGAGTGTGCTATTATATATTAGTCTTGAAGTGATAAAACGCGTGATAGCTAACTTTGTTTAATAAAGGTGAGTTATGCGATTTTCGTTAGTTTTCTAAACCTAATTATATAATGTATAGCCAGATAGTCACACTGAATACTAGCTGTGTAGCTCAGTGCCACTAAGAACTAATAAAGTGAAGCTCAAAGCCTAATGTAAAAGTAAAACATTGAATAGGATATTTGGTCCAACAAGTGTTCCTAAAAGTACGCGTTATCGCTGCAAGCACTATCCTCGTGGCCCTTCCAAGCACCCTGCGCTCCCCAATCTGCGCGTGTCACGTGTGGGTTCGAGTTGGGCAGCGATCTCGAAAGCAACTTAGCGAAATATGTTTGTAATCTTGTGTAAAGTCGCCGGGAAATACCAGTTGCCATTTTGTGTTTTATCAAAGAGAACACATCATCACGGAACCAAATTTTGTTCATTTTTTTTTTACGTTGACTACGTCTTACGGGAAGGTACTGGAGTAAATCGAAAATCTAAAATTGCAACCGTCACGATAAGGTGTAATTTTTTGAACGCTATAAGCTTTGTCATTTATAGATAAAATTAAAATCCGAATACACCAATTGATAAGAAATACCTTTCGTAAGCTGTTGCAATAAACTTTTTTTAATTTTTCTTAAAAAGCTGTTTTAAAAATGGACAAATAAAAAGTGATAATTTTATCACTGTTTTCATGAAATAAACGTTTTCCTCAAACCCAGTCCTCATAATCAAGTACAATTTGGTTGCACATCGTGCTGCTTGAATCTGAAAAGTTATAAAACAGCGCTGCTAATGTGCCTCAACTCATTTTCGCTTCGGACGGTGGGTAAACAGGTAGCAGCAGTATCAGCAGTAGGAAGGCGGTTCCTGTCAAGCGTGCAGAGTTCGAGTTTTGCTCCTCGAACTTTGCGCGTTGTTCCCGTCGAGATCATTCGCTGCTGGTAGCGGCATCGCCTCGATGGCGCAAGCGCTCCTTGCCTGAATGATAACTACAAATCTCGATTACTTTTCGGAAGGACATATCAGCTCTTTTGTACACAACGCATTTTATCGTCGGTTTTGGCATAACTAATAGCTCGCCTCACATACTAACACCGGTAACAGGTTGGGAAAATTTTCCGCTATCTGATGGTAGTACTAGCATGCGTGGGAGAGCTACCAGTTACGCCAAATCGACGATCAAATGCGTTGTTTACAAAAGCTGATACGTTCCTACGAAAAAGTAATAGAGAAATACTTCTTGGGCTGTGTACCAATTGCCGAATTAAATTTAACTCGTGGTTAAACGTGACATTTCGTAAGTTATTTTCAATGTTCGAAAATGCCGGAAATTGATCAGTTTTCAAACAGAACTCAGCCACGGTTACCAAAACTTAACTTCTAGTCGGTCCGAAATAACCACGTTTATTGTAACATTGCCTCGATTGCTACACAGTCTTGGAAGTAAAATTAGGGCCATCCATAGATTACATATATTTTTGACCAATTAACTCCCCTTCCCCCTCGGAGCGTGTTTTGCAATACACCTAATATATGGCCGGTCCCAACTTCTAAAACCCCTCTCCTCCCTCAACTACCACGTTATTTATGAAAGTTAACCAATCATTGGGCAACGCTGAAAATCAGCAGCACACACCAAACAAAATGGGTTGGACAGTTATGCGAAATTTCGGAATTTAGGTCAAAATATTATAGTTTGAAATGCCCCCATTTAGTTCTCGGTACATCTTTAATCTGTTGATTGAATTAAAAAAAATCTTAGTATGGTTTTTTTTAAGATTTTGTGCGTTTTGTGAACGCACATTTATTATTTTGTATAAGAAAACGGGAACGGCGTTTTTCTGTGGTGATAAAAAGGATAAATGTTATGAATTATCAGACGGAACCTCTATTTATGCTTTTAGATTAGCTATGAAACTCCCTCCTACTTGGAAAATTAAGCTATAGAACGGTTTATACAACCCCAGTTTTTTTTTGCATAATTCTTCAAGTAGATGGGACTTGCAATGCTTATCTCTTAGCATTAATAGAGGTACAGTCAAGTTTTTTTTTTCAGTGCTAGGTTCTGAAATTTGACAGTGAGCGTTCAATAGGCCTACTTGTAATGTTCGATTCTCTTCATCGATTTTCTGTTTACAGCTAAGCGAAACAATTCAAGCTGAACATTGCATTAGGTCCTAAGTAACACTGACAAGATCCTCTTCTTCGACTTTCTCCTTGAATCTACTCGGCCCAGGTATTTTCAGCACACAAAACGATAAAATAAGTTTTTATCCAGCATCTAATACGACAAACACAACAAGAAACGATTATGTGCTCAAGTTATTAAGGCTGTGTTCCATTTGGTGAATTTTTACTTAAATTTGACGGACGGAAAATTTTAAAATAAACCTGCTATTCCAGCAGACTTATTTCTCACAGACAAGGAATCAATTTGACAGACGCTTTCTCGAAAATCGGCCGATCTACATCAGAGGGAACACAGCCTTAGTATTTTTATTTATTTGTTTGATCGGTAGATAAAAGATGTACCGAGAAATTATTGCAGGGGTTCATGGCTATTTGATATCATCTCGATGAACTATGAAATGTTGCATAACATTGATGCAAAATTGTACACTCCGTTTTTTTGTGTGCATTTATTTTTAGCGTTTTGAAGTTGAATCGCTGAGGATCAATCTCATTACAATAGAAAATTTTCAAGAGTATTATTATTATTTAGCTTTATTAAGGAGGCTTTCAGCCTTGGGCTGGTTCGCCTCCAAAGGTTTTCAAGAGTACAGATATCAGCTCTCACAAAACTTATAACAAAGAAACTGGAACTTCACGTTTGTTGCAGTCCAGTACACAAGGAGTTTTAATTTCATGCGTGATGTCACAACCGTCCAAATTTATGTCTTAGAAATCTTGAAGTGATAGGGAATATCAGCCATCATGACGGTCATTGTTGAACGCTTCAATGAATCACCTGAAAAAAGCCTTAGTCATATCTGATTGTAATTTAGGAACCAAATGAAATAGAATATGTCTTCGCATTTTTATGAGGTCCTGAATTCAACCAAGTTTACTAAGTAGGAAATCCAAAATATGTACATAGGACCGAAATCATAGGTTACTTCTACTGTATTTTAAACCAATGTCTAGAAAAAATGCACGAGAATTTCACTACACAGCTTAAAGTAGTCTACGTCAACCCTGTGATCGCGTCTTGTACACAACCCCACCAATTTTTTTTTTATATATTTAACTGCGTGACAGCTTAGTTTTTAAGACTTGATCCATTTGAATAAATTTTGCTTCTATCTTTGACAATACAGCAAAAGGACTAGCCAATGTTGGCCGCTTGAACACTGGATTCCGTGTGTATTGTTTCAAGATAGTCATAGAAAAAATGCTGTGACGCGTGCGCGTAGATACATTCGCGTAGTAAACCGATTGAATAAGTAAATCCGTTTCGAACGAAAATCTAAATTATGTAAGTTACGAAAACCGCTCGAATTCCGAAAACCGTGCTAGACAACCGAAGCGAGAAAAAAAGGCTTATTATCATTTAGAGAGTGCCACCAAAATAAATGTGATAGCCTATGTCGGCAAGTTGATTGATTTTGGTTTCCTCCCTTAAAGAACGTATCAATCATTTCAAGATTTCACGATCGCACCGAACAAATTTTATACTACATAAGTTAAAAAGTGTTTGACAAGCTCTACCGAATTGCGTATCACTTCTGCGTAAGCTCCGTAGACGTAGGCGCGTTGAATCCGACAGTCGGCAAAGGTTTAACCTGTACCCACACCGCTTAAGGAACGACCTCAAGTCAGTAAAACCGTTCAGAGCTAAACATCTAAATTACTTAAGATACGAAAATCGCGCAAATTGTGAACGCCACGCGAGACAACCGTACAGAAAAAACAGCTTATTATCACTTAAAGAGTGCTACCAAAATAAATGTGATAGCCTATGTTGGCAAGTTGATTAATTTTGGTTTCCTCCCTTAATATTCTACTTATTTTACTGTTGAGCTTTGTTTCAATTTAGTTATTTTACCGCGCGTATCAATCATTTCAAGATTTCGCGACCGTACCGAACAAATTCTGTACTACAGAAGCTCAAAAAAACTTTTGGTGAGCTCTACCGCATTGCGAATCACTTTTGTGTAAGCTACGCAGACGTAGGCGCGTTGATTCCGACAGTCGCGAAAAGTTAAACATGCATCAATACCACATAAGGAAAGATCGATTTTACGTATGATTTAGTTCATAGATTAACATTGACTGCTGTTTACAAATGTAAGTACTTGAACACTAAGAAATAAGTTAACTCAAATGCTTTAACCGCATATATATAAGATTTATTCTACAACTTTAAAGGTTAGTTGTCTCCCTAAGCGGACCCCCCGCATCCTAATTCTTTTGTTAATCTACTTAATGTCATTAGACTTTCTGAAGTTTCTTATTTAAGTTCATTCGATGATTATGATATATCATTAGTCTAAATTAATAGATTATTAATCCTAATCAATCATAACCCATGCTTTAATAAGTACCTGCACTAATCTAAAATTTAACGTGTTTCAAGTACTTTTGATTTAAGCCTATACCTATTTATTATATCTTAGTTCGACCCAGGTAACACCTTCATGTGACTAAAATGCTTCATTTTGAAGTTAGTTTCCTAGCTGATTTTCAAATTATATAGTGTATATGCTCCAACTATGCTCACACGCTTCCATTATGTCGCACCACAAAAATACGTATGGGTATGTCACAATAGAACCACGCCACAGTGGAAATCCCGAGCCATAGTTCAAACACTTATCCCAAATCAAAATGAAGCACATATAAGATTAGTTACAATACCATGTACAAAAATGATGTTTAACATTGTTACCTGAGTAATACTTCAATGAAAACAACAATGAAAGCTTGTCACGCAAATAGAAGGAGCACCGTTGGGCACTTTCTGAAATATTTCAATAGTTTAATTCCCTTGCAAACCCAAATAAATCTATCTGTGTAAAAATAAATAAAATAAGAGTGATTTGCGGCAAAGCTCGCCAGTATCACACCCAACGTCAATGCCTATACGTAAGCGTACTACGACGCCGATGTCAATTATACAAGGTCTGGCCCAACCGGCTTATTGGTATTAGTGAAATGTGAAAATGTCTAGTGGTGCTCGTATTTCATCGCAATGTTTATCTTTTTACTCGAAACAGCTGTTTTCTGTGACGACACGTCTGCTAATCGCAGTATGGAATGTTGTGCTGCCACACACTACGAAAAAGAGATGTAAATTTCAGTGCCCTGAGCAGTGCTGCAAAATCTCGACAGTACACGGTGATATTGACAATTCTGCTTTGGTCACTCATTTAAGCTTAGAGTCATAGTCAAGGCAAACCATGTCAATTGTCAATGACAATGGTGTCAGTGACGAACATGTGCAGATTTGTTTATTAGCTAAATGTGTAACGAAATTAAACGACTTGAGCAAAACAATTACATGGATCAATTTGAGTGAACAAGTATCTACGTCCTGAGCTACTTGGATAACAATAATGCGACACATAATGTACTAAATTACACTTTCTGTTACCAGGTGAATCTTTGTCATTGACGAAAAAATGAATGAGATTTTGACGCAGGTTTTTTTGAGGTTCAAGTCTGTCAGTGACTATGTGACGAACAATTTTGTCAATATCGCGCGAAAGTCTGTCAATGACAATGACAAATCTCAGCACTGGCCCTGAGACCGACACATGCAAGCGGCCCTTTTGACATAAGAATCAGTTGAAAAGGACGAGAAAATCAATTCAATCAAACTCACTTTTCGTCGAGTTGCATATGTTTCTGTCTCAAAACACTTAATTTTACATGTCATGTTTGTTTACGTTCCATGATTTACGTCAAAGCTGAATTACGTCTCGTGTAAAAGTAATAATTTCTAAGTGTGCATGACATCGGCATTCGCTTGCTCAGCAATGTTTACAACATTTTTGCTTCTAACACTAGCAAGCTGCCTGTTGTTCCAGACCTTGTATGATTGACATCGCTACGACGCGGCTCTCAATCAAAGGAGTAACAAGTGTGATAGTATCCTTGCTAGACTAGATCTTTGGTTCTCTCATGCAGGGGTTTATCAGAGAGAGGAAGCTTAGTAATCCCCATTGCCTGCTCATAATGCCATTCTATCGCGGCATGAGCCAGCAACGCCGGCCATAAACCTACCTTCTCCAACACTCCACTATAAAGCATGAAATTAGGCTCGCCCACCAACAGCAAGGTGCAAAAACTAGCCAAGGGGAGGGAACCAAATTTTGTTCATTTAGATCCAAGCTTGAAAAAACCGGTGGAGCCCCACAATTGGCGTTGACGGCGACTCTGTAGCTCTCTACTCATATTAGAGTCGGTGTATAATGAGTCACGCCAAGAGTGAAGCCAAGTCTACCTATCAAACTGTCAAACCAGCTACCTATCGTGCAAAGTAAACAAACATTCCGATGCTATGAAAGGTCCACGAAAAGTATTGCAATAAAATATAAAATATAACCGAAGAAATGATAACAAACACGCAGTGAGCATTCAATTGTCATGGGATACGTTTGGTAATGATCAGTAATGAGAATTTCTCTTATTTTTTTTAAGATAATTTGACAAAATCAATGATATAATGATTTACTACCGACGCTATTATTTTTTTCTGGCTAGAAGTCATTTGAAGTTCATGTAAAAGCCCTCTGTTACCAAGTTAAAAGAAAGGGAATCTTTCGAAAACCGTGATGCGAGTTCAACTGTTTTTCTCTTGGCGTGACTCATTATACACCGACTCTAACTCATATGAGGAAATCCATAAGCAAACGTCAGACTGTGCGTGAAACATGGCGGACTTTATCCTACACGGCGAATTATAACGACCCAAATTTGAGTTTTGTTCACTCATAATCGCCAAAAGTGCAGGAACTCAGCGATGAGTAAAATTTGTCTCATGGTTCCCTGTGGAAAACCTAAAAAATCTACCGGAAAATAAGGAAATTGACGAAAATTTTATTCAGTCTCGGAGTAGTACCAATAGACTGAGTGAATCCAATCTTTACTTTTCCCAAATTCGGGAATTTTTCCCTGGAAAATCCTGGAAAAACCTGGGAAAACATGAGGCAAATTTACGCTTCGCTGAGTTCCTGCACTTTTGGCAATTATGAGTGAACTAAACTAAAATTTAGGTCGTTCTCATTCGCCGTGTGTTCTTTCACTCCACCGAAAACTCCCATAAGTAACTTTCTATATATAGTGGAAGAGCAAATTTTTCGACGGTGCCGTCAACGCCAATATCAACGTCACTCCGTCGTTTCGGATGCCGATCCCCATATCATCCTCACCCCCACCCGACGTCGAAAGAAAACAGATAATCCCCCAACACCAAACGTAGAAAGAGGCCGGTATGAGGACCAGCGTCAAAAACGACAAAATGACGCTAATATCACAAATTTTCACCGGTTTTACTGAACTGGAACCCCCGGACACCCACTCCAACGCCCCCCGGATCCCAACACATAGACCACCCTTAATCACATCGAAAAATAGATGCCCTGTCCAGTGCTGCAAAATCTCGACAGTACACGATGATATTGACAATTCTGCTTTGGTTACTCATTTGAGTTAACAGTCATAGTCAAGGCAAACCATGTCAATTGTCAATGACAATGGTGTCAGTGACGAACATGTGCAGATTTGTTTATTAGCTAAATTTGTAACGAAATTAAATGACTTGAGCAAAATAATTACATGGATAAATTTTAATGAACAAGTATCTACGTCCTGAGCTACTTGGATAACAATAATGTGACACCGAATGTACTAAATTTCACTTTTTGTTTTTTTTTTATTTTAACCAGTATGTTTATTTGGAAGGCTCAATCGCGTTAGCTTTACGGAGCCGATACTTCATTGTTCTTTGTTTGTAACAAAATTCACTTAATTCTATGTCTAGTAGGAGTTGGGCCGAATACTCGCGGCTTACTCGAGGTTAGAGAGGTACATTGTCGAAGGATAGGATCAGGGGAGGAGCTTGGGGGTAAGGTTTCGTTGTCTCATCAGAGCGTTGTCGCCAGTATGAATGGTAGTGCGGTTCTAGTTTCGTCTGGAGTTCGACCGGCTATGGTGGGTGACCAGTGGGCGACGATGAGACTCATCGAGACGGGGGGACAAGACAAACAAAAACTAATAAAGAGAGACAAAAGACAAAGGAATTAAATTCTTATACTAGACATTTGAAGAAATACATAAACCGACTGCATATAGCAGATATCGCGAGTCCCCAACACGTCTCTGATAGGAACATAGGGTTGTCTTCCTTGGGCCTCAAGGGTATTCAAAAGTCGCTCTCTGGCGGCGTAATTATCCGTACATTGCCAAACTGCATGATCGATGTCATCGTAACCGTTTCCACACCGACAGATGTTGCTGTCCACGAGGTTTATTCTATTGAGATGAGCATCTAGCGAGTAGTGGTTGGACATAAGTCTACTCATCACGCGAATAAAGTCACGACTTAAGTCCAAGCCTTTAAACCACGCTCTCGAAGAAACATTAGGAATAATTGAATGTAACCACCGTCCAAGATTTCCATTGTCCCAATCGGTTTGCCAACTCGAAAGGGTACTCTGACGCACTAAATAGTAAAATTCATCGTGTGAAATTTGCCTGTCATAAAATTCGCCTTCCTGCGCGCCCACCTTTGCGAGAGAGTCCGCCTTCTCATTGCCTGGGATTGAGCAATGTGAGGGGACCCATACAAAGGTAATCATATATGATCTTTCGACCAGCACACACATCTGCTCCCTTACCTTTGAAAGGAAATAAGATGAGTGCCTACCTTGTTTCATCGACCGAATAGCCTCAATCGAACTGAGACTATCCGTGAAGATGAAGTAATGGTCTGCGGGCATGTTGGAAATCATCCCCAATGCGAAGTTGATTGCTGCCAGCTCAGCAACAAAAACGGAACAAGGTTCCTGAAGTTTGCGGAAGGCGCTAGAGTTTTCATTGAAGACACCGAAGCCAGTGGATCCATTGAGACGGGACCCGTCTGTAAAATATCTTTTCATGCAATTGACTTGTTGGTACTTTTCAGTAAAAATACGTGGGATAATAATAAGTCGAAGTTGATCGGGAATCCCATGAGTTGCTTGTTTCATGGTCAGATCATATTCAATTGAGGAACTGCGATTGGTGAAGTGAACACGGTCTGGAGTATAACAAGGAAGACACATATCTGATGATATGTAGTGGTGGTAGATTCTCATAAATCGAGATTGTGTGTTCAGCCCAAGAATTTCTTCAAAATTTGCAATTATAAGTGTGTTCGTCACTCCGCATTTGATTAGTATTCTGAGAGAGAGCTCCCAGAAACGGTTCTGGAGGGGTGTTACTCCTGCCAGAACCTCGAGACTCATGTTATGCGTTGAGTGCATACAGCCTAGAGCAATACGCAGACAACGATATTGAATTCGTTCCAATTTTATTAGGTGACATTTTCTTGCCGAGAGAAAGCAGAAAGAGCCGTACTCTAGAACAGAGAGAATAGTTGTTTTATAAAGCGTTATGAGGTCTCCCGGATGAGAACCCCACCATGTGCCGCAAATTGAACGGAGAAAGTTGATCCTCTGCTGACATTTTTGCTTCAAATACGTAATATGGGCATTCCAAGTGCACTTTGAATCAAACCAGACCCCAAGGTACTTGAAAGACAATGATTGGGTAATGTTTCTGCCCAAAAGATTAAGCTGCATTTGGGCTGGGTACCGCTTTCGAGTAAACACTACCAGTTCAGTTTTCTGCGGCGAGAATTCGATCCCTAGATTCATAGCCCAAGAAGACAAGTTATCTAAGGAATTTTGCAATGGTCCTTGCAAGTCCACGGCATGTGGACCTCTTACGGAAACCACACCGTCATCTGCAAGTTGTCTAAGCGTGCATTGTTCTGCCAAACAGTTGTCGATATCTTTGACATAAAAGTTATAAAGAAGAGGGCTGAGACATGAGCCTTGGGGCAGGCCCATGTAGCTAATTCTGGAAGTTGTCAGGGAAAAGTTCATTTGCTTTTCTGACAACAAATTGTACAAGAAATTATTTAAAATTCCAGAAAGTCCACATCTGTGCAGATTGTCTGACAGAATTTCAATGGAAACTGAATCAAAAGCCCCCTTAATGTCCAAGAATACTGAAGCCAATTGCTCCTTGTGTGCAAAGGCCAGTTGAATATCTGTGGAAAGCAGCGCTAGACAATCGTTTGTTCCTTTGCACTTGCGGAACCCAAACTGTGTATTTGATAGCAAGTTATTTGCTTCGACCCACTGATCGAGTCTCCGAAGGATCATTTTCTCCAACAATTTCCTAATGCACGAAAGCATTGCAATCGGACGGTATGAGTTATGGTCAGACGCTGGTTTGCCAGGTTTTCGAATGGCTATTACTTTGACCTGTCTCCATTCAGGCGGTACAATGTTATTTTCTAGTAAGGAATTGAATAAGTCTAGAAAGCGTCTTTTAGCGATGTCTGGGAGATTTTTCAGAAGATTGAATTTAATCATATCGCTTCCCGGTGAGGAGTTGTTTGATGAAAGAAGAGCCATAGAAAATTCCAGCATTGTGAATGGTCTATCCAGAGAGCTGCCGCTCGGAGACGCTTCTCGAAGAATGTGTTGTGCTGGAACTGAGTCCGGACAGACCTTTTTAGCGAAATCGAATATCCATCGGTTGGAGTATTCTTTACTCTCATTAGAAGATGAGCGGTTACGCATGTTGCGAGCCACCCTCCACAAGGTGTTCATTGAGGTTTCTCGTGAGAGTCCCTCGACGAAATTGCGCCAATAACCGCGTTTTTTTGCTTTGATTATTTGTTTCAGCTTTGTTTCAAGCTTTGAATATTCCTCGAAGTATGTGGAGGTTTTGTGTCTACGAAAAGCTTTGAAAGCATCAGATTTTTCTAAATACAATTTTGTGCATTCTTCGTCCCATCCAGGTGTGGCTGGTCTCCTTTTCAAGGGCGCACTTGGAACTTTTCTTTTTTGTGCTTCCAGTGAGCTTTTGTATATCAAATCGGCGAGGAATCGATATTCTTCCAATGGTGGAAGTGTATCTATTGATTCGGCACCGATTGTCACCGCCGTTGCATATTTCTGCCAATCTATGTTCCTTGTAAGATCAAATGGAACACGAGATGGTTCTGCAGAGTGAGGGGCACACTTAATTGAAATGATGATTGGCAAATGATCGCTACCATGGGGATCATTGATAACCTTCCACATACAATCCAATGATAGCGATCTTGAACACAAAGATAGGTCGAGTCGGCTTTCTCGAGCCGGAGGTTTTGCTATACGTGTCGCTTCACCAGTGTTCAAAATAGTCAAGTTGAAATCGTCGCATAAATCGTAAAAAATAGCCGCTCTATTGTCATCGTATAGATCGCCCCACCCAGTACCATGGGAATTCATATCACCTAGAATTAATACTGGGGATGGAAGAATCGAAACTAGATTCCAGAGTTGACTACGGCTAATGGAGGTTCTTGGTGGAACATAAACTGAAGCTATGCAAAGGTCTTTGTTCTTCACATTTATTTGGCAAGCGACGATTTCGACGCCTGATAGAGCAGGAAGGGAAATTTTGTAGAAAGGGTAGCACTTTTTGATCCCTAAAAGTACTCCTCCATAAGAATCGTCTCTATCCAGGCGAATAATGTTAAAATCGTGGAAGTTGAGTTCTTTATCGGAAGAAAGCCATGTTTCACAGAGAGCAAATATATCACAATCAGAATTGTGAAGTAAAAATTTGAACGAGTCTAGTTTAGGCACTAGACTACGGCAGTTCCACTGTTGCACCGTGATCATATCTTCAACCTCGTTCGACGAATTATCCATCGAAAGATATGATTGATGCAAGGAGGGGCCATGAAACAGTCAATTGCTTAAGATATGATTCTAACGTTGGAAGCAAGGCAGAAACTAAGCTTCTTAGAGGGTCTTGTATGTTGAACATGTTTAATATGAATTCCACAATGTCCGAAAAAGCTAGCAAACCTCGTTCGGACTTGGATTTCTTTTGAGAAGTTTGAGGAGCAGCTTTTTTATTTCTTTTATCTTTGTTGGGCAATGGCGGAAAATTCTTGCTGCATCCAGGGATTGGATCAGCAGGAGCCTTCGGTTTTGTTTTTTCATCCTCATTACCCTGGGAATTTGGCAATCTTCTGGAGGTGATTTTAGTTTTCTTACGGCGCACTTTCGGGGAGGGGCATTTTCTTTTTGAGGATCCGTCCATTTTTGAAGGTGCGTGTACCACCGTAGAATCACCTTCATCCGATGAGTCAGAGTCCGATTCTTCAGCTGACAAAATCGAAAATTGGTTTGCATCTTGGACGGCTGATGCAGCCTTCACCATTTGCGCATAAGTCTGCTTGGAGCGTCCAGAGATTGAACGCTGCACTTTATCGGAGTGCTGCTTGTACATGGGGCACTCCTGCAAGGGGTGAGGATTCTCGCCACAGTAAGCGCATTTTACTGATTCTTTGTGGCAAGAATCCTCTTTGTGGTTTTCACCACATTTGCCACAACGAGTTTTGTTGCCGCAATGGCTGGCCGAGTGTCCCAGCCTTTTGCAGTTGGTACAATTAGAAACCCTCTGTACAAACAACCGCACCGGAAAAAAAGCACCATCAACTTTGACAAAGTTTGGGAGAACTGAACCAGCGAAAGTCACCCGAAACGAGTCTGAATGCTGATAAACTTTCTTGCCATCTTGTAAAGACACTGAATGCAGTTGCCTAACATCCAGTATCTTTACAAGCTCGCTTGTGACTTTTCTGTTTTTAAAACAACCCGAGGCACGTTTCAAGTCCTCGACAGACAGACTCGCGTCGGATACCACGCCTTCTATCTCCACATCTCGAGAAGGGATGTAGATGTTGTACTCAACACTAAACAACTCGTGATCAGCAATTTTATTTGCTACATCATAATTCGGTGCTTCTACACGCAGTTTGTTGAATCTCTCCTTATGTACCAAGATTCCCGGATACTTACGCAGCAAGTCTCTCGAAATATCGAGAGTTTTCAAGGGTTTATTTTTAGGCCGAAAAAAGACAACCCATGGTCCTTTCGAAAGTGGTTGGTAATACCTGGTTCGCGCAACGTTGGCATCGGAAGATGCCATAAGTGTTGCGCAAAAGCGGTGCGCAACCGCTTAAGAAGGAAAAAAATAAAAACCTTCTCCAATTTATTAATTTTAATTACTAGTAATTAATTTTTTTGCACGGCGTACAAGCACATTAAAGCGATGGAAACGCGGTAAAAAAACGAGTGTCGTATGAAGAGACCAGGACGCTGTTAACTGGCTCAGCGCTCGATACGGAATGACACTTTTTGTTATCAGGTTGACGAAAAAATGAATGAGATTTTGACGAAGGTTTTTTTGAGGATCAAGTCTGTCAGTGACTATGTGACGAACAATTTTGTCAATATCGCGCGAAAGTCTGTCAATGACAATGACAAATCTCAGCACTGGCCCTGTCTGCCAATTTCCATTTATTTGCTATCCATTTTAAATGTTTTGTTTTATCCCGCATTCAAATGCTAAAATAATTTCAAAATATGTTTTTTTTATTCTCAACAAGAAAAGCGTGTTTTAAATAATCATATTTATTTTTGATTACATATAGTTGTCAAATCAACTAAAAATATTCACGTTTATTTTCAACAAGAATAATTTTAAAATAAACGTAAAAAAAAATTTTTTTAACATTATTAAAAATGGAATACGTTTGATATCAACCTAGTTTATGTTTGTGACCAGAACAAACTGAGTCTACGTTTAAATTTACCTCAAATATGTTTGTTTCGATGGTAAATTTTTCTGCGTGATGATGATGTCTTCGGTTTAATGCTAACTCCTTTACTTCAAAACGGGAAAAAAAAACTCACTGGCATGATGCTTTTACACGGAATTCAATGTGATAATAAAATTATTATCAATAAATTATCTCAACATTTAGTTGAAGAACATTCATAAATTGAGTAGGGGAAAGAGGGGCATAGTAAACAGGTGGGGCATAGTGAGCATCCCGTGCACCAGCTTGGACTTCCGGCCGTTCGGAACAAATTTATTGGTGGTAGGATCAATATCATAATGATTTTGAAACTACTACCAGTTGATTTGTTTCATGCAGCTAGAGATCCAGGGCCAAATTGCGGAATGCTCACTATGCCCCACCTGTTCACTATGTCCCTCCTCACCCTATTATTTAGAAATGATATCAGGCATAACATTTGATAACGGCACAACAGCATTTGTAAACAAACTTTCTAAAGGGCCTTAGAAAGTTTGTTTACAAATTATTTTGTGCCGTTATCAAATGTTATGCCTGATATAGTCCATATAACATTTCCTATGCAAAGGCTGATCGAAATAAACGTTATGGTAATTGAGCGAACGAAAGAAACGAATCGTGCGAAGCGGAATGAAAACCGAGAGATAAACGAAGTGCACCAATACATTCAGCTCTTCAGTTCCACTTCTTGCACAGACCAGATTGGTATGTGCCTGTTCATTTGCTGTCCCTGCGTTTGCATTCCCTACTGTTCAATTGCCCCAACTGTGGATCGTTCATCGTAACTTACAGAAAGTAAAAGCTCTCTGCCGTTACTTTAGTGAGCTTTCCGACCACCTTTGCAGCTTGTAACACTTAAGGTATGGTAGCGCCACTATTGGTGGAGTGCCGGGATTTGCAACTAGATATATAAAAACAAATACAGCAGAAATGTATAGCTCCCGTACAGTAGCCCGGATTACACTACTTTTTAATGTGGTAGTTTTCGATTACTAAACATTGTGAAACACAACCTCGGTTGGTGTTGGTTTAACCAATCAGAGCAGGACACGTTGGAATTCTGAATTTATTTCTCGTATACGAAGTGGCAAACGATATTATTCATATGAGTCAGGGTTATTCCTGTTAGACCTGTGCGAGTGATCAGATCGTCAAGCCTAATCGTCAAGTCAAAGTTATACCCAAGTGTGCTATATTGTTCATACCGAGTGTGCTATTCTATATAAGTCTAGAAGTGATAATACGCGTGATAGCTTTCTTTGTTTTATAAAGGTGAGTTCAGCGATTTTCGTTAGTTTTCTAAACCTAATTATATAATGAATAGCCAGATAGTCAGACTGAATACTAACTGTGACGCATTTCGCACCAAATCGAATCGAAGCTGGTAGCGAATGACTTTTAGGAAATTGTCCAAGTTTTTGAAAAAAAAAATTCTGAAAAAAAAATCCATTGAAACCTACACTAAACAAAAAAAAAGATTTTTAAAATTTACATTCGATTAAAAAAATAGCCACGTTTGATTTGGATGAAACTTTGCCTCAAGATAGGTAATTATGTTAACTACCATCCGTCCATGCATCGGTAGATGGGCACATTTAAGGAAAAAAAGAGTTTTTCGTACAAAAATGTCTGAACTGATTTTTTTAACGTACCATTTTCACACAAAACTAAACCAGTGAAGCTCAAAATCACCTCAGAACCCAATGAAGCTCAATTTGTGATTCAATTTTGTCTAATCAGCAACTATTCACTTTGATTAATCGAGAATTCCATATGAAAAGGGCTTATATCATTAGAAAATAATATAATTGATTTTATTGTCTACTACTGAGCAAGGTTGCAAAGACTCATTTCAGCTAAAATAATGTTTTTCGGAATAATAAAACCAAAAGATGGTATGATGGCATGTTTTACTTGTAACTTACAAGAAGAGGTTACAAAGTATGCATTGGAAACATAAAACCTGTAAATTTTGCTTTCTATGAGTCACAATCAGCGATTTGCTGATCGCTGAGTGAGTGAGTGAGTGAGTGAGTGAGTTTGTGAAAAATCGCTGATTGTGACTCTCATGAAGTGAAATAAACAGGTTTAATATGTCAAACACATTCTTTGCAACCTCTTCTTGTATCCTACCAATTCAAAATTTGATCATGGCATCTAATTATTTCATAATTTAGAAAAACATTGTTTTAGCTGAAATGAGTCTTTGCAACCTTGCTACTGAGACAAAATCCGATACTTCTATAGCAACTTAGCATTCTTAGCTAAAATTATCCATTAAGAATTAGGTATGAATAAAATTTAAATTGAGATCTTCTTTCGTATCAACATAGCGTCATTATTCTATATACCCTTCTGTTATTTATACCTAAACCATTAACATTATATACCTACCACTTCACTCTACCAATGAGCACTGTAAAACTAAGATTGATTTCATACAAGCAGCAGTCAATCTGATAACGAAAGTTGTGAAGACAAGTTTTAGTAAAATTATGTTCATGGACCAAAGTAGTAAATTAAGGCTCAAAGGATTGAAATGTTGTGCAAATATAAATAATCTGAGATGCAACCGAAATAAGCTATGGGCCATATCGCCAACAATGGTAGAAAAAATAAAAAATGATCTGCAACGCCCATATAATGTTGAAAAGTTTAATGGATTTGTGGAAACGTTGAATTTATCTCCAATTTCATCGAAGAACAAAAGGAGCATGGATTATCGTTCAAAAAAGTCGCTAGAAATTACACAAGCAGTTCGAAAAAAATATATTTGGCCCAGATACAGCAGACATTAGAAAAGTAGAGGCATACGAAGAAATGATTGTGCAACTAAAGGAGAAGTTCAATTCCCCTACATGTGACAGAAAAGCTCAGATAACAGTATTATCAGTATTGCCCAAGTCTTGGTCCGTGATTAAAGTCGTAGTAGAATTCAACCCACCAACGTACATGGTGAGGCAGGTGAAGAGCCTTGTTAATGAGCAGGGTATTCTAAGCACAAAAGCAGTGGGCATGTGATCAACGATGGTACAAGAAAAAATAGTTAGTGAATTTTTTGGTGACAATGATATTAGTAGACCTATGCCTGGAACAAATGATTTTGTGTCCGAGTTTAGAAATGGACGAAAAGAACACGTGCAAAAGCGCCTGTTAATGATGTCCATCAAAGAAGCGTACATGGTTTTTGTTGATACATATAAAGATATTAATATTGGTTTCACTGTATTTACACAATTGCGACCAAAACATTGCATTTTGCATATTATATACATTACATACATTATATTTGTGCAATTCATGAAAATGTTAAATTAACTATCAACAATTAAAGAATTATGTCACAAGATGCAATAATAGAAAAAAAAATGCTTTGTAATATTTCAACTAGAACAACTGATTGCTTGCAAAAAGTGTGCTTCCAATGAAAATATTGAAGAGGAACTTACTAGAATCAAATGACAAACTAGATGTTGTGTTTCAACCGTGGCTGAATACTGATCGTTGTAATTTGGAAACGATTATCAAGCCTGTTGATGTATTTGTTCCATATCTCGTGGTTAAAATTAACAAACTTATGACACATTATTTCTTTTCTAATAAATAAAACAGAATCATTAAAGGAAGGGGAAATTCTAACAATTTGTGAATTTTCTGAAAATTATTCATTCATCATCCAAAACGCTGCTCAAGGATATCACTGGAATAATTCTCGAGCAACAATACATCCATTTGAAGTTTATTATAAGAAAGAAAATAAACTTGAAAATGTTAGCTTCATTATCATATTAGAAGTAATGACTCACGATACAGTTGCAGTACAGTTGTTCGTCTCAAAAATGATAGATTTTATTAAACAATCGATAGATTTTTCTAAAATAACTTTTATGTCAGATGGGGCAGTATCACAATACAAAAATAAAAAAATAAAACTTTGCTAGTATGTGTGGATTTCAGTCAAAGCATGGATTAGAAGCAGAATGGTATTTTTTTTTCTCATGGAAAAGGTCCCTGTGATGCCATTGGTGGCACTCTCAAGCGAATGGCAAAGAGAGCTAGTTTTGCCCGAGATTACGGAAACACCATAACACCACGAGAATTATATAACTGGGCAGTTGAACAAACAGATACAAATATCACAAAGCTACGTTTCGAGTACATATCCACTAAACAGTATTTTTTTTTTTGAAAACTTGGACAATTTCCTAAAAGTCATCCATACAACACATTTTTCCATAATATTTTTTTGAAAAAAATCGGCAAAACAAGTTTTGGCCTTCTCAAAGGTTAGTCTCGATAAATTTTGGATAAAATAAGTATATGCAAAGTGGTCCACACATCAAGAAAGTTTCATTGAAATCTGAGAGGGTGCTGCCAGCTCGGAATACGATTTGGCGCGAAATGCGTCCTGTGTAGCTCAGTGCCACTAAGAACTAATAAAGTGAAGCCCAAAGCAGACCCCCTTCACGCTTTGGAATTTAAAGAGACAGATAACAGCGCCAAACGGTTTGTGACGAGACAACGTTGAACTGCAGCGTTGGAAGAAAACACTCACACCAACATCTAAACATGTACGAACCCACACAACTGAGCGGACAGTATAGCGCAAATCAAAACACGAAGCGGTGTCATCAGTCATCGTCATCATTCAACTTCGGCTACTTCCGTTTGCGTTTGCTTTCACCGGCGTTGACAAATACTTCCTACGTTATAAAATAGGAAAGTAATGATTATTCCAACGTAATTCTCTGAATAGAATTCGTGCTGCATGGCCAAAGAAGACGGCACATTTTATTACGTTTAGCAAAGACTTCGATACGTTGCATTTCCAGTGGCTGGGGTTTTGGAATAATTCTTTAGAGAGAGCGAATGTTGTTCCCATGTTTACTTCTATGCTTATAAAGATTGTTTTGAGCACCAGCTCCAAAAATCATCAATTACTATTAGAGATTTGCATCTTACTGATATCGGTGGTATATTGGAAACTCTTTCGCTCGAAAACAAAAAATATTACAAGCATGATGCGCTTGGATGTGTGCTTGTTTTCTCAAGTGTTTCTGTTGCTTATAAAGTGGTAATGATTGACAAACGAAGCAATCACAAACAAGTAAGAATCTTGCTATCGCAATTGGAAAATCAAAGTTGGCACTCGTGGAGAATAGAAGAACTATGAGAGTGATGATGGTTTCAAAATTTTCCACGGCGAGGTATACGAGTGCAATCTTAAAATGCTTTTATTTTGCAAATGGAGCATTTTATTTAAATTGTCAGCAATCTCTATTGAGCCCTGGTGGTGAAGTTGGCGTGGAACTCCCAACAGTTTCAATGTGCACTCAACAGATTGCACTTCGATCACATAAGGGTAGTCATTATGTGCCTTGTATGAAGAATTGATTAGTGGGATATCTTGTTAATTAGATATCTTTGCATCAATGCATCATGGATGTTTCCAATTCGTTTTACTGATTTGTACCCAAGCAACACATCTTCGTGAAATTATGTTGAGTAAACATCTTTGCAACCAAAATCAGTCATACAAAGGTTATTTAAACTGTTATAGAACTTGTGTGTTGCTTGGGTATTGTTTCTATGTAGCATTGAGAACACAACTCTAAATTGAATACCATGTTTTCATATCAATGGTAATTTTACAGAAAATCATTCATTTATAACATTGGAAACATTTTACCAGACACAAACATAACACTATCAAACTTAAAGTGATCATTTTATACGATAGATGAGACGATAAAAGTATAGAGTTGATTGTTTCGTCAGAGTAGTATGGCAGTGTGAAAATTGTATATAGAGAGTAGAAAACGAGCAAAGCTCAAGTTTGATGAAGGTAAGAATCGGGTTGATCATCTCCTTTACCAAACTCCCTCGTTGGAAAGGACGGTGCAGGAGATGATCAATGATAATGATTAATTGAAAGAATACATCTAGAAATTAAATGTTTGATTATATTACATGCATCTTAAATTAATGTTTGCATTTATTAATAACACCTATACATAATTTACCTCTACTCCAGCTAGTGTTTCACGAAGAATAATCATTGCTTTACGGTCATATAAACGCACCTATCACTTGTGCTATTTTTTAGCAACAAAATTGTGGTTGGAATTAATAACCCAAGTTGCAAGTACTAGCACAAAGTTTTATAAGACAACCTCATCAAAATTGATTATTGATTGATTATTGTAAACAGCTTTACAATAATTGAATAAATGCTTAACAAATAAATCTGGAAGCACTGTTCGTTGTGAAGCTGTAAACCTGCTTGTCGATTTAAGTGAGGTGCTATAAAAGGTATCGTAAGTCTTATGAAGCAAATAGTTAAACCGAACGCAAACAATCATTTAAAAGCGCTCCATGTAGTTTTTAAAGTCTTTGACCAAATGACAATACAACTACATTATTGTTCATTTCTGGAGGCTATTATTTAATTTTATTTTTATCAACACAGGTGTTTTCAAAATTTTGGCAACACTGCTTATCAGCATAGTTGTACTTTTCTTTATTAAGTTTTTAATCTGTATTTAAGGAGTGTAAATTGTCCAAAAAAATACATTTAATACTCTATGTCGCTGGTTTATAGTGTTCTTTGACTGTTACTAAATCAGTAATATCAATATTGTGTTCGAAGTTGCCTGAAAAAAGATTATTAGATTGAGTGGTATACTATAAAATAAACAGGGGAAGTAGCTGTGCATTGTGTTGTTGCTGAATTGACCGTTGAATGCTGCTGTTGTTGTTGCTGTATGGTTTGGTTTTAAAAAATAAAGTATATTTGAGTTTTTTTTTGCATTGAGTTTGATTTTTTTCTAATAGTGCACACTATTTGGTTCTTTTTATTTAGTGCTGATGAAACTCATGTTGAGGAGTTTATTGTTGAATCGTCAGATTTGGTGAAAATTTAGTGAACTCAAGGTATCTTCCAAATAAGCTTCAAAATTGCATTTTTTTTTATCGAATGTTAAATTCAGTCCTCTATATCCGTAATACGCGCGCGAGGCTCAAACCTTTGTAGACTACTATTTTTTTACTACTACTATTAAATCAAATATCAAAAATCCATCATCACCATCGTGGCGAATAAAATAGTTTTTGCAGTGCTACAATAATTATTAAAAAGTCGTTATAACAGCTATCCATACAAAATAATCCGTTAAATATAACTTCGTCAAGATACATAATTTGTTAATTCATAAAAAAAATCAATGGATAACCGTTCAAAAGACAGTTTTAACGTGTGAAATGCAACGTCTCTTAAATTCTGCTAATGTTGTTGAACGTTTAATGTGTCTAGGCATCGAATTAAAAACGTTTATTCCTTTAAAAAATAATGAATTCTGTGAAGCACAAGTCAAGAAATGTGGTGTTCTTATTTCATCCGCGTTTCTAGTATTATATCTACAAAATAATCATTAAACTTAGCTGCAATTACTTGTTCTGACTGTTCTAATGTGCCATTAAAAGTTATGGACCGCGGTTTGCAATTACTAGGTTTTAATAAAGATTTCAAAATTTTCCATAACTCTTTGCTGTTGTTTTGATGCTGATCAATCTTCCTTTGAACATATTCACAACGAGTTTTCTTTATCGATTGTGAATACTTATTACGCGCGATTGTGTACCTAGTCCAATGATTGTCATTATTAGATCTACAAAACTTTTTGTACCATTTGTCCGTTTTCCGTTTAAGACGCAAAAGATCCAAATTGTACCAGCTGTTCGAGTTTTTCAAAGAAACAAACTTTTGCTCAACTAGTTGATTGGTACACGTTTTCAAAGCGTTATTAAGAACAGCTGTAGATTCATCTAAGTTACCGGCCGCGAATGGAAAATCCAGGCTTCTCTCAACAAGATTTGAAACAGCTTGTTTCGAATATTTCCTCCAGCACTTCAATTTTACAAAATTATCGTTATCGTTAACATGGTCTAAGACATTAATCACTAAGGTCTCATGATCGGTTATTTTCAAATCAGTATCCGTAACTGAACAAATGGAATCAGCATTGGAATAAACGTGGTCAATGAAAGTTCTACTGTGCCTGGAAATACGCGTATATTCATTTACCGTTTGCTTTAAATTAAAAAACTCAGCTAAACGCTTCAAATGATTCGAATTATGGTTATCACGCCAATTAATATTAAAATCACCAGCCAATATATTTAATTTACTAGAATCAAGGAATGTCTCGAGCCAGTTCTCTAAAACTTCAACAAAACGCTGGTCACTAGAACTAAGAGAATGATACAAAACACCATAATTACCTATCTTCATGCCACGTACAACTGTAATGCCCAAGAACCAGTTGCCATCAATAACTTCGTTGGTACGAAGGTTGAATTGAACTGATTCTTTGACATAAATAGCAACACCGCCAGTGTGTCTAGAATGTGATAAACAAGCAGCAACAATATATCCCGGAATACTATACTGATCAAAAGCTTCAGTTTCTACAATATGAGTTTCAGATAATAAAACTAAAAGAGGACGTTTTTCCTCAACAATCTGACGTAATGCTACGTAGTTTGTTGACAACCCCGCAATATTCAAATATAAAAAATCGAATTGATTCACATTCCTGGAACTTGGCTGCTATTTATTGAAACGCAAGCTGCTTTTCTTCTGATCAAAAAGTCTTTTATAGAGCAAACATCACAATTTTTGCAGTCCATGCTCTTGTGCCCAAATTCTCCACATCTCAACACATTAATCGCGGGAACTATCGAGCACCGATCAAACCCTACATTTACTTTTTTCGCACATAACAAACATTTATAAGTATTGACATCGACTTCAATTACAACACTAAACTTGTTATAAGTGAAGCGTGGATTTTCAAACATGTTCACTACTTTTACATCATTAATAGCGATGTCTTCATTTTGACTTTTTAAGTAGTCAATGAAGACATCGGAGGAAAACTGATCGCTCATGCCCACTATTTTCAATCTTGGCACCGAAGTGGGAACAACAGCACTATATTTTTCACCCAGATTGCTTTCAATACCATTTTTCACATCACTTACGTTTGCTCCTGTTGCACACTCAACAATAATGGAGCCATCTTTACCATTCCTAAAATTACTGATTTTGTGTGTTTTTGGATCCAACTGACTTTTCAAAAACTTACGAGTATCTTCGCAAGGTTGTTTGGACTCTTTCGGTTTAATCACAATGACTGGACGAGTCTTACGATTTTCTGGTTTGTTACTTTTACTATTACTGTTACTGTTAGTTTTATTTTGACTAATACGACTATGTCTTTTTACAACATCCGCAAAACTCGCATTTTCTTGAAAAACAACATCATCATCATGATCACTATTACTAATTACTAATTTACGTTTTTTGCGTCTGGTATTTTTGTCCGATTCCGACTGAATCGTCCTAGATGAACTGCACTGATCATTCTTTACAGCTAATCGGTTTTCCGCATCAATTTTAAAAAATGAACTTTTCATATCAGGCATAACATTTGATAACGGCACAAAAGCATTTGTAAACCAACTTTATAAGGACCTTTACACGCGAACCACAGTACGCCCACGCAAACCAATGCCATTTTCGGAAAGGTGATAGTTGCCCCTATTCGACGATGTTGTTGGTTTGCGTGGGCGTACTTCGGTTCACGTGTAAAGGGCCTTAGAAAGTTTGTTTACAAATGCTTTTGTGCCGTTATCAAATGTTATGCTTGATATTATCCAATTTCTCACAAATCAAATTTTCAAGACCATTTACATTTATTCTAATATCTGCCATCCCGCTTTTAACCACGATGTCCACCTGAGCAGCAGTGTGATCTCGCATACCAGTGATCGAGTCCGAGAGTTGAAAAACCTTCTTCATCTCTTCCTCTATCCTTTTGACGCGCGAGATCAGATCATTCTGCTCGTCACAACTCTGATCTGATAGACAACTATCACACTTGAACAGAACATTTGCATTATCTGCTATAAGCACAAACGAAGTGACAGACGGAGCGGCTCGAAAACTTTGGTGACTAACCTGCTATTTCAATTTTTCAGTGTACCACATGGCAACACCACTACTACTAGATTGTACCACATGGCAATACTACTACTGGATTGTTCTAGCATTTTCACCAAATGTATTAGAATGTTTTGGTTCTATCTCATTCACTCTACTCAAAACTGAAATGCATAAAAAATGACAAAATGATACGCACTCTTTGCACACTGTCAAAGAATCATTGTACACAAAATCAACTTTGTTCAAATCAAAACAAAAAAAACTAACCCATCTGGTGGATGATGGCATAAGCTTCCAAGAAAATTCTATTACAGTGAACCACATTATTTAAATGGATTTCTTCGCCAGTTAGTCGTCTGTCACTTCGTTTGTGCTATAAGCCTGGCCGCAGTCTTAGTGAGTGCCGCACAAGCGAAATGGAACGTTCCATTGCACGGACCTACACACGTAACTGGGAGCCCACTCATAGCAATAGACTGCTCGCATACATTACACACATCCATTCTACCAAATTAAACGCTAACACTGTTAGCAGCAGACATATACAGGGGAGTAGAACACAAAATAATATTTTACCGCCACAGCTCACTATACAAATCAATAGCGCGCCGGGGGGAAAAATACAAAATTAAACAAAAACTAGTTGCTAGGCAACCTTTCCTCTACTTATCCTGTTAGAAAAACACCACGGGTACGCGTTGGAATAATCCTTTCGCGGCACACGCCACTATTTCACACGAAATTATGAATTTATTTTCACAGCACAACTCAACAAAAACACTACTTTGTACGCCATAGCATACCAGTTGAAGAGAGAGAATGAATGTTTAAAGCAAGATATCGACAAATTGAAAGATACTCAACAAACTTTGTCGAAAACGGTACATAAGCTGAAACATCAAGTAGATAAAAGTAACCGTGATAAAAATTGCAAAAATGCGGTAATTCTCGGTGTCCCATTTATCACTGGTGAAAATACTAAAGAAATTTTTCAAAAAGTTATTGCTTGTTTTGGCGTAACTGTAAATTCTGATGAGATAGTTTCTGCCGCTAGGTTAAATGCTAAAAATAAACCAATACATTCACTGGTACCTATTCGTGTTATCTTTAAAAACGAAAATATCAAGGAGATCGTTTTCTTTAAAAAAAAGGGGAATCGGTAAGCTACTCTCATCATCAACCGATCCAAGTTATATGATCAACGCTAAGCCAACAACCGTCACAATGCGCGATGAATTGACCCCACAGCTTTTAACTGAAATGAGAGGGTATTAGGAGAAGTTGCAACTAAAATATGTTTGGTGCAGTAGAGGGGGAAATGTCCATTGTAGTTTTTTTTTTTCCTTTTGTATGTTTTTTCCGTCGATCTTGTTTTCCGTGCTGAGCACCAATGCTTCCGACGTGCCAGGAAGGCAGCTCCCACACCTGGACCCTACCTATCGACCCATCAACTCATGAACCGGGGACCAACGGCTTTACTTCCCATCCGAAGGAAGGCGTGATCAGAGATGTTATGCCTCAGAACATCTCGACGGCGCCGACTGGGATTGAACCCAGGCCTGCTGGGGTGAGAGGTAATCACGCTTACCACTACACCACCAGCGCCGTTGAGGGGGAAATGTATTAGTAAAGAAAAATGAGAATTCTAAGCCTGAGATTATAAAAACTAGGGATGATATAATTGAATTGGTTAGCCGTTATAGCGGAAAATCTCCGTCAAAAGAAACTCCTTCTCACAAGAGGAAACGTAATGATAATAACTCCAATAAGTAATCTTTTATAAATGTATGTGTTTTATGATTTTCTTTGTCAATTTGTAAACTTAATAAAATAAAATGGCTAATGGAATAAATTATTACCATGATTATCCTGAAAGTAGTGATCATTTTCTTCGTATAGCACAATGGAATGTAAGAGGAATAAATAACAAGTCTAAGTTTGATAACATTCTTTTGTTCTTAGATAATATAAAAATACCTATTGATGTGTTTGTTGTGGGTGAAACGTGGCTGAAAGCTGATAATTGTCCCTTGTTCAGTATACCCAATTATAATTCAATATTTTCTTGTCGTGATACGTCCTCTGCTGGTCTTGCAGTTTATGTCAAGAATGGGTTGAGCTTTAATGTAAAGAAAAACATTTCTATTGATGGAATGCACTTAATTCATATTGAAATTGATATAAATGGATTGATCTACGATATCGTAGGAGTTTACAGACCTCCATCGTTCGATTTCAATCGATGTCATAATGAACTGGAGAGTTTGTTGTCAACTCAGGGTTCACGTCCGCTTTTTATTGTCGGTGACATGAATATTCCAATAAATTTAATTAATAACAATATTGTTTGTCGTTATACAAGTTTATTGGAATCACATGATTATATTTGTTCGAATATATATACAACTCGCCCAGTTAGTAATAACATTTTAGACCATGTTATTGGACGAAAAGAGGATATTGCTTGTACAAAAAATGATACAATTTATTCGGATATCAGTGATCACTTAGTAATTGTTTCATCCTTCAGAATAAGCAATCCAAAAGAACATCCAAAAGAAAAATCCTTATAATGATCATCTGAAAGAAATGTTGAAACATATAACAAAAAAGACGATACAGCACTTTTTTACCCAAATCAGGATACTGCATCTATCGTTTCCTGCATAAACGATGATTTACAGGTACTCATGAGATACTTTGATACTAACTTACTCTCGTTAAACTTATCAAAGACTCCGTCAATTGGGTCTAACGTAATAGAGAAAGTATCAAGTTTTAAATATTTGAGCTTGGTATTAGATCCTACGCTCTCTTGGGGATCATATAGAACATGTACGTACAATGCAAAGTATCATCTCTATGTGGCCTAATGTATCGTGTTAGTAAATTTGTGCCTAGGAACCCACTTCTAACTTTTTATCCTGGCTGTATTCATTCTCATCTGCAGTACTTAATCATCGTTTGGGGACATGCTTGCAAGGCTAAACTAAAAAACTTGCAAGTATTGCAAAATAGGTGCATAAAAATCATCTATCACCTTCCACAATTGTTTTCCACTCTTCAACTCTACGCAAATAATTCGCACAGTATTCTCCCGCTACGCGGTTTGTGCAAGTTACAGTCTTGTTTGTTTATATATGATTCGCTAAAAAATCCCAACATGCATCGTAACCTCATTTAACCGATCACAAATCATGATCATAATACTCGGTATGCGAATAACCTAATACGCTCGAGAGCATTCACATGCCTCGGTCAAATATGAATTTCTTTTTATGGTCCATCTGTGTACAATGCACTTCCGAAATGTTTGAAAAGCTTAAACAACCGACTATTTTTCAAAACCAGTTTAAAGCGATACTACAACTCCAAAATCAACGAGTTCTTGATATAAATTCGTGTCAACTATCGATTTATAATTATAAAATTTACACTCTTTACGCTAAGCTTAAGATAATAAATTGTATATATTAATTAATTGAATTGTTTATGAGTTGAGGATCCCTTCAAAGGAACTTTGTTCCACTGGGTACATCCTAACCTTGTTAATGATTGTTATTTTGCATCACACACCTTTAAAATTAGTAATGTTATATTTATATGTCTATATGTTTTCTCTTGTAACGTTAAAAAAAATATTATCGAGGAGTCCACTACCAGGGGGCTCTCAGTGTGAGCTCTTTGGTGTGGGAGTGTGTTGGCGGGACTCATAAAAAAATAGTGCTCCCAATTACTTGTTTCGTCAGATGGTGACTTGAGTGTAAAAAATCGTTAGAACTTTTACCGCACATCGTAGGTATATGAGCATGTCGGCCATCATCTATTTTGCCAGTGGTGGCGGAGGGGGCATCTTCATCTATGTAAATCGTTAACTTCACGCATGAAATAATTCTCGCGTCACTTTTCAAATAGACCAATGTAACATATCCACCATTTTGAGAAAATCGATGTTGAAGTTCGACAGTTTATTATTTTATCTGTTTAAAAACAATACATTTTGCAATACTATTTTTAATGTAGTCAGCGTATAATAACGTTTAAAATTTAGAAGAAACGGTAAAATCACAATTTTACTTTGAATTTAATGCTACATCATAGAAAAAAAACTACAGAGGACGTATTGACAAGTCGAGTTGTACATCGGACATGTTACATTGGACGATTTTTCTCAATGACATAATCAATGAGTGTTACATTGGACGTTTTGTCTACATGAAACAAGATTCCCTTTCAAACATTTCAGAGTATAGTACCTAACTTTAGATTGGCCCCGCCTTTGGAAAATGAGCACCAATCATGTTAGGCAGTTCGAATGACCGAATTAACAATCATGTACCCATCATTTCAAACTGTACATTGGACAATTTTTGATCAATGATTATCTTAAATAAATTAAAGTAAATTTGGATGGATGTTTTTGTATCACATACAATGATAGAAGAGCAATCGTTTGTATCGCTTAACTCGATTTGTTTACATTTGTTACTTAAGACCTATTGAAAAGTGATGCGAGAATTCACACATGTTTAGCTAAAGTGCTATCATATTTTTCATCAAACACGCATTTAACGATCAATTTAAATATGTCTTAGTTGGTAGTGCCGTCGCTTGGGGCGCGCATAGTCAATTCCCTTGCGTTTGACATTTACACGCTAGCGCCATATCAGTGCCAACATTTCAAAGGAGCGTAATTGTATTTGTAAACAATGGCTTTAGCCGTCGATTTCTCGCGAATAAAAGCTCACTCATGAAAAATAATGACACCAGCAGGTAGAGGAATGTTTCCTTTACCAGCTAGCATTGTTATTTTGGAGAGGTAAAATTTCATTCGCGAGAAATTTACGGGTAAAGTCATTGTTTACAAAAGCAATTACGCCCCTTTGAAATGTTGGCACTGATATGTTGATAGTACTGCGAAATGTGGAATTCACATGATTTTCTTATGATTGTTTTCATCTAAATTTAATTTGTTTCATATCAAGATGGTAGGAGGAAAAATACGAACGCACATTTGAAATTCAAACTTCGAAGGCAAATAACTGCCCCGGGCCCCCGGAGCCTAAATCTGGCACTGGAACACATTCAAAACATGTATTAATATGAAAGTTTTTAAAATTAAAAACTGCTAATGAACTCTAGAAACGCTTCATGAAGGTTTCTCAAGGAATTCCTACTACAAAACATTTCATCAACATCGTAAAAAATTAAAATTATAAAATGCACCATATTTTCGACTCGGTTATAGTGCAGCCTCTTTGACGTGATTTTAATTTTAGGTTTATTTCTCCGCAGGATCATTGACAGACGAGCCGGATTCTGATACTTCGCGAAATCTCCTATCCGTGTTTCTTCATATCCGCGATACACCCAGTACTGTAATCGTAACATAATAACAGGTAAGTCGTAAATTTTTCTCAAGGGGCGACAGATAAGTAAGGGCGAAATTCAAAAGATGTGCAGATCGAGAGCTTCACCAAAGTGAAGCAATAGAATTTCAAAATTATCGGTATGACAAAAATCCTCTGTAAGGGTGACATTGCATTAGATAAGAAAGAGAACTTCATGAGGACGGAGTATTAGAATTTCAAAATTATCAACGATGTGGCAATGGTCCTCTGTTCAGATGTCATTTCTAAAACAAGAATGTCGAGAGCTTCACGATGACGGATCATAAGAATTATTATATTATCAATGAGGTGACAATGATATTCTGTTGAAACTTTATTCCAAAAAAATTGTCTATCGAGAACTTTATAAGGACGAAGCATTAGAATTGCAAAAACATATCAACGATATGGCTATGGTCCACTGGAAGGGTGACATTCCTGAAATAATATTTTCAAGGACTTCATCAGTATGAAGTATTAGAATTTTACCGAGAGCTTCATAAGGACGAATTGCAAAATTATCAACGACGTGGCGATGGTCCTTTGTAAAGAAGATATTCCTGAAAATGAAAATATCGACTACTTCATGAATAGCCATATCTGAAAATTATCAAGGTGACAATGATCCTATGTTCACATATTTAAAACTTCAAAAGGACAATATATGAAAATTTCAAAATTTTCAACGAGGTGGCAATAGCATCATAGTCCAGCCATTTGCTTGTTTAAGGCTCAATTCAGGCATGTCCAAACACATCACGGCACTGCGTACGGAATTTTTTATCTAGCCTAAACAGTTCAATGAATGTCACACTAGCGCTACCGGGTGAGTGAATTCTGAATTAAACTCTTTGCCAAGATAGGTCTTGACCATTTGATCAACTTTACTGATAATGGAAATCTTTTATTTAGTCCATATGTTTTAAATAAAACAGCAAAAACGGTTATCTTCCATTTAATGCAACTAAATTAATTTTGGTATCCATGACAGATACGTATTTCGACTACAATGTGCAGTCTTCATCAGTGTCATTCCCACAAAAGAACTTCTCAAAATCTAATCCCAAAACTCATCCTCTAAGTAAAAATGTCAAGATGCCAGATATAAAAATGAAATTACAATGTGTAGAATCGGAACCTACCTAACTAATAAAAACCAAAGATTTAAGTAAACTAAAGGAGAAAAATCTATGCAACTCTCTTATAAGAAAATGCTTGGTAGCCATCATAATAAGTATCTATCATGGATACCAACATTAACTAAGTGGAATTAAATGGAACATAACATTTTTTGCTGCTTTATTTAAGCATTCTGCTAACAACCCAATTTCATTACTTCATTGTGATGGCTACCAAGCCTTTGGAAATTTTCGTTATTAGAGAGTTGTATAGATTTTTCTCCTTTATAACATTGAAAATACTCCAGCAACTGCTAGGTTGCAGAAAATGCTCACTAGAGATCATTCCAATGGGCTGGAAACTTTAAAAAAAAAAGAAAAAAAGATGGTTCTTTAACTACTTCTACTAATGAAACGTTAGAGTTGATTATGAGAACACATTTTCCATATTCTATTATCAATTTAAACGAAGACCAAAACGCAACGAAAACAGCAATTGGTATCGATGAGCCCAGGACGAATATTCATGAAATATTGAATGAAACGATTGAGTTAGACAGAACAAAAGCTGATGCTTGCACTTTGGCCAACATAATCTTTACTGAAGAAAAGATGAATGGGCGATTGACTCTTTTGAACCTTGCAAGTAACCAGGTAGGGATGGAATTTTTCTTGTACTACTATAAAAGGGAAAAGTGGTTTTAACGCCTATTCTAACAAAGCTAATTTAAGCAAGCTGGTGAACTTGGGATACATATTAAGCTTTATACGGGCAGTGTGGCGACAAGTGCGAATTATTTTTATCCCCAAGGCTAATAAAAAGGATAAAACTTCACCAAAATCCTTCAGGCCAATAAGATTATCGTCTTTTATGCTAAAAATAATGAAAAAAAGACAATAGATGAACACATAAAGTCAGCGTATCTAGTTAGAAATCCTCTGAGCAAATATTAGTTTGCATACAAGGAAGGTAACTCGTCAGTAATGGAGTGCTGTTACGGTTGTTACAAAACTAGAAAGATCTTTTGAAGCCAAAGAAATTTCAATTGCTGTATTCCTTGACATTGAAGGTGCATTCGATAATTCATCTCACGATTCAATGACTACAACGTGGCTTCGATCAAAGCATTGTAAATTGGATCAATGAGATGTTATCAAAAAGAGAAATATCAGCAAACCTTGGAAGCTCACTCATCAGTGTAAGAGCAACGAAAGGATGCCCGCAAGAAGACGTGTGATCACCTCTATTGTGGTCTTTAATAGTTGATGATCTTCTCAAAAATTTAATAGCTCAAGGCTTTGAAATAATTGGCCTCGCAGATCTTAATTTACACTTATCCTCACGCGAAAACTAATATTTGTTTGATTTGGTACAATTAAAAAATATGCGAAAAACACATGAAATCAGCGCCAGCAAAAACAAAACCAACCGTTCGCCGGACAAATAATATTTTTTGAAGGTCGAATGAAAACAATTATGTGTTTCACACATAAATTTCATTTGCGAAATCACATGGCAAAAATCTATGATCAATTTTCTCAGTGTAGTCGAAAACATTTCACTAGGTTTGACCAGAAAATTGAAACTCTGTTCATAGTGACTATGTGAGTACTACTAGTGTTTCAAAAACGAAGCTCTAGGCTTATGTGGAAGTTTTATAAGTTAGGTTTTGGAAGCGTTGGGAGAAATTTTCCATTTTTGTAAATAAGAAGAGACAATATCTAAACTTTTCTGCAGTATGCTGCAAATAACACGAAGATTTCTTCCTATAGTGGAAATGCCTGCAACTCTGAGGCAAATCAGGGAGATCCGAAGTGAAATTTGTTACAATATCGTCCCAAATATGCTACCCTGAGGAACACCAGATCTAACACTGTAGAATGCTTTTTATATCTATATAAGAGCAATGTCCAGATTATTTTGAACGAATAGACATGAAATACTTATGATAAATGTTACTAATAGATTATTCTTTTCTTTCTAGGGAAATAATGGAGCCCACCAAGGACCCATTGGCCTATGCATGGGGTGGCAATACTGGAAATCATGGCAACAAATACAAAGAAGATTTAACGTTGGTGCTGTTTGAGCGAGCATCTTTCGGGAAATCAGAATTCAAACTTGCCTCAGAAATGAAGGACGCTGGAAAATTTGATGGCGTAGTCATAATTTTCGAAGAACAGGAGGAAATGTGGTTAATTCAAACCAAACACAAAGGCAGCTCAGGTGATACAAAACCATTATCGTTCGACAATTTTTTTCCGAAGATGTTCAAGGATAATCAAGATTTTGCTCTTGTGAAGTACATACAGTCATATTTAGATGTCATTCAAAAAGATGTATTCAAGAAGTATAAGAAACGATTTTTTATCCTAACCAATAAATCATTAGACGTTAGCGATGAAAAGCTTAAGGAATTGGTGGACATCGAGATCTGTGAACAAAGTGAAGTGAACCCAATAATGAAGTTAGCTAAATCCGACAATTGCTACATAAGATTCAGACCAAAAGAGGATAACATTGAAGAATTACTGAATTTGATGAACACCGAAATAACTGCCATTAGGGATGCAATCATTGAACTCTTCAAAAGTGGAAAAGTTTCGGACATACTGACAAAGTACAAAACACAATTGCAGAAGATCCTGACAGTTTCATGTGGAAATCTAAAGTTCACCGATAATTTCTTAAACCATCAGGTCAATACCTCCCATCTATGGTTGTACAATGAGCTACGAAATAAGATTCATAAAAAATCAACGGTAAACATAGAAACAAATCAAGCGATTCAAAATCTGATGAAAGGTAAATCTAGGGACACACAACTACCTCTATATATAAATGAAGAACGCGTGAGCAAGTTCTTTCAGCATCTAACTTTCTGTGTAGACCAACCAAATGATCTAATGACAACCGTCAAGGATGATCTTCGCTCATGGATGAGAACTTGGATTCTACCGGACAATCTTGGCAAAGCACAATTAGAGCTGCCTTTCTTTAAATTTTATCAATGTTTTAAAGATTGGATCAATCTTAGTAGTGACAAGCATACACAAAAGATTTACTTAACTGGAGCCGAGGGACGTAAGTGTGTCAAAGACATAACGGAAGAACTGAGTCATAATTTATCACAACGTGAAAGCGAGTACATAGGAAGAAAATTAATTGCAAATAATCATATTGTAAGCGACCATGATTTCATCAAACGATTAATAGACGACCCAGAAGAGAGCAAATTTTCTCTCTTCATCGGAGAGCCTGGTATGGGAAAAACAACTATCCTCCAATACATTGCCTTCGAAGTTCAAAAGAAATCCGATATTGATGTGTTCTTGATATATTTGAATAACCTACAGGAAATGCTCAAAACGGGCTGTGAAAACTTAGAAACGGTTTACACAATTCTTAAACCGACTCTTTCAAAAACAAGCTTGACAATATTAAAAAACAATCTAGAAAGCAACGCAAATCGGTCTATAATCATATTTGATGGGTTCGATGAGATCACTTTTCATGACGAGGCAATCGCCATGTTTAAGCAAATATTGTCAAAGAAGAATAATCGAGTGATTGTAAGTGGAAGATATCATGTCAAATGTATTCTTGAAACAACTTTTAGAATAGGGGCAATCAGATTGATTCCATTTGAAAAAGATGCACAAATGATGTTTTTGAAAAATTCATGGAAAGCTTCCGATGATTCAATGGAATTTAAAATTTATTCAACTCAATTGCTCGAAAAAATATACTCGGACATAACAAGCGATGAGTATGAATTCTTTGGAAATCCACTTATGATTCGATTGTTGGCGGAAGCATATTCTGATGATTTCCAACAATATGTAAATACTGTTCCATATAAACGTGTACAATATATTTTCGCGGCAAAAAATTTTAATGTTGTCTCATTGTTTAAAAAGTTTGTGCAGTTTTCGTTTCAAATAAAATGGAAGAAAAATAGATACCAAGATGCCTACCAAAATTTTGACATGCAAAGTAATGAAGAAGAGAAGCGTCAGTTGAAATACTTTATTATTGAGCATCAAATAGTTGCCTGCCATCAGATTATTTGGCATAGCCATCAGAAAGTAATCACATCGGCTGAACACGAAAAACTTTACAATGACCTCCAAATAAGAATCAAAAAAGGAAAAGAGCGCTCTCCTCTATTTAATATTTCCGATGGCAATATTAGATTCATACACTTATCCTTTGCCAAATTTTTTGCTGCGATGTATATATATGATTATATCCAAAACTGCAAAGCAATTTTGTACGAAACACTTGTGGATCATGAAACAGTCCGAAGATTTTTTTTTAAGCTAACTGAAGAACAGTATTCACAACAATCAGAGCAAATGATTGTTCTGAGCGATATTTGTAAAAAAAAAGCTGAGGTTGCATTCTGGGCATGTGAAGCAAGTTCATTAAAAGTGTTAAGGGAACTGCTACAAAAGAATGATTTCAAAACTAGAAAACACGAAAAATATGGATCTTTATTACACACTGCGACGTATGCTGGTAATTCTGAGCTGGTTTTATTTCTACTTGTTTATGGCATCGATGCTAATCTGATCGCCCATTTTGAGATATTTCATGGTTATGATAAACACCTCAATACAAGTCCTCTGCACATTGCAAGTAAAAAAGGACATCTTGAAATTGCTAAACTTCTCCTCGATAGATCTTCATATGTGAATCTTCAGGATGAAGAAAAAAGAACACCTCTCCACTATGCAAGTGAAAATGGTCACTTAGAAATTACTAAACTCCTCCTCGAAAGATCTGCAGATGTGGATCATCAGGATAAAAATAATAGAACACCTCTCCACTATGCAAGTGGAAATGGGCATTTAGAAATTGTTAAACTTCTTCTCGATAGATCTGCAAATGTGGATCATCAGGATGAAAATAAAAAAACACCTCTCAATTATGCAAGTGAAAATAGGCATTTAGAAATTATTAAACTTCTTCTCGATCGATCTGCAAATGTGGATCATGAGGATAAAAATAATAGAACACCTCTCCACTATGCAAGTGGAAATGGGCATTTAGAAATTGTTAAACTTCTTCTCGATAGATCTGCAAATGTGGATCATCACGATGAAAATAATAGAACACCTCTTCACTATGCAAGTGAAAATGGGCATTTAGAAATGGTTAAACTTCTTCTCGATAGATCTGCAAATGTGGATCATCAGGATGAAGTAAAAAGAACACCTCTCCACTATGCAAGTGAAAATGGGCATCTAGAAGTTGCTAAACTTCTTCTCGATGGTTCCGCAAATGTGGATCATCAGGATGAAAATAAAAAAACACCTCTCCACTATGCAATTGTAAATGGGCATCTAGCCATTGCTAAACTTCTTCTCGATAGATCTGCCAATGTAGATCATCAGGATGAAGAAAAAAGAACATCTCTCCACTATGCAAGTGAAAATGGGCATCTTGAAATTGCTGAACTTCTCCTCAATGAATTTGTCAATGTGGATCATCAGGATGAAAATAAAAAAACACCTCTCCACTATGCAAGTAAAAATGGGCATTTAGAAATTGCTAAACTTTTCCTCGATCGATCTGCAAATGTGGATCATCAGGATGAAAATAATAGAACTCCCCTCCACTATGCAAGTGAAAATGGGCATCTAGAAGTTGCTAAACTTCTTCTCGATAGTTCCGCAAATGTGGATCATCAGGATGAAAATAAAAAAACACCTCTCCATTATGCAAGTGAAAATGGACATTTAGAAATTGTTGAACTTCTTCTCGATAGATCTTCATATGTGAATCTTCAGGATGAAGAAAAAAGAACACCTCTCCACTATGCAAGTAAAACTGGGCACTTAGAAATTACTAAACTCCTCCTCGAAAGATCTGCAGATGTGGATCATCAGGATAAAAATAATAGAACACCTCTCTACTATGCAAGTGAAAATGGGCATCTTGACATTGCTAAACTTCTTCTCGATAGATCTGCAAATGTGGATCATCAGGATGAAAATAAAAAAACACCTCTCCATTATGCAAGTGAAAATGGACATCTTGACATTGCTAAACTTCTTCTCGATAGATCTGCAAATGTGGATCATCAGGATGAAAATAAAAAAACACCACTCCATTATGCAAGTGAAAATAGGCATTTAGAAATTATTAAACTTCTTCTCGATCGATCTGCAAATGTGGATCATCAGGATGAAGTAAAAAGAACACCTCTCCACTATGCAAGTGAAAATGGGCATCTAGAAGTTGCTAAACTTCTTCTCGATGGTTCCGCAAATGTGGATCATCAGGATGAAAATAAAAAAACACCTCTCCACTATGCAATTGTAAATGGGCATCTAGCCATTGCTAAACTTCTTCTCGATAGATCTGCCAATGTAGATCATCAGGATGAAGAAAAAAGAACATCTCTCCACTATGCAAGTGAAAATGGGCATCTTGAAATTGCTGAACTTCTCCTCAATGAATTTGTCAATGTGGATCATCAGGATGAAAATAAAAAAACACCTCTCCACTATGCAAGTAAAAATGGGCATTTAGAAATTGCTAAACTTTTCCTCGATCGATCTGCAAATGTGGATCATCAGGATGAAAATAATAGAACTCCCCTCCACTATGCAAGTGAAAATGGGCATCTAGAAGTTGCTAAACTTCTTCTCGATAGTTCCGCAAATGTGGATCATCAGGATGAAAATAAAAAAACACCTCTCCATTATGCAAGTGAAAATGGACATTTAGAAATTGTTGAACTTCTTCTCGATAGATCTTCATATGTGAATCTTCAGGATGAAGAAAAAAGAACACCTCTCCACTATGCAAGTAAAACTGGGCACTTAGAAATTACTAAACTCCTCCTCGAAAGATCTGCAGATGTGGATCATCAGGATAAAAATAATAGAACACCTCTCTACTATGCAAGTGAAAATGGGCATCTTGACATTGCTAAACTTCTTCTCGATAGATCTGCAAATGTGGATCATCAGGATGAAAATAAAAAAACACCTCTCCATTATGCAAGTGAAAATGGACATCTTGACATTGCTAAACTTCTTCTCGATAGATCTGCAAATGTGGATCATCAGGATGAAAATAAAAAAACACCACTCCATTATGCAAGTGAAAATGGACATTTAAAAATTGTTGAACTTCTTCTCGATAGATCTGCAAATGTGGATCATCAGGATGAAGAAAAAAGAACACCTCTCCACCATGCAAGTGAAAATGGGCATTTAGAAATTGTTAAACTTCTTCTCGATAGATCTGCAAATGTGGATCATCAGGATGAAAATAAAAAAACACCTCTCCATTATGCAAGTGAAAATGGACATTTAGAAATTGTTGAACTTCTTCTCGATAGATCTGCAAATGTGGATCATCACGATGAAAATAATAGAACACCTCTTCACTATGCAAGTGAAAACGGGCATCTTGAAATTGCTAAACTTCTCCTCTATAGATCTGCAAATGTGGATCGTCAGGATGAAGAAAAAAGAACTCCTCTCTACTATGCAAGTGAAAATAGGCATCTAGAAATTGCTAAAGTTCTTCTCGATGGTTCTGCAAATGTGGATCATCAGGATGAAAATAAAAGAACACCTCTCCACTATGCAAGTGTAAATGGGCATCTAGCCATTGCTAAACTTCTTCTCGATAGATCTGCCAATGTAGATCATCAGGATGAAGAAAAAAGAACATCTCTCCACTATGCAAGTGAAAATGGGCATCTTGAAATTGCTGAACTTCTCCTCAATGAATTTGTCAATGTGGATCATCAGGATGAAAATAAAAAAACACCTCTCCACTATGCAAGTAAAAATGGGCATCTAGCCATTGCTAAACTTCTTCTCGATAGATCTGCAAATGTGGATCATCAGGATGAAAATAAAAAAACACCTCTCCATTATGCAAGTGAAAATGGACATCTTGACATTGCTAAACTTCTTCTCGATAGATCTGCAAATGTGGATCATCAGGATGAAAATAAAAAAACACCACTCCATTATGCAAGTGAAAATGGACATTTAAAAATTGTTGAACTTCTTCTCGATAGATCTGCAAATGTGGATCATCAGGATGAAGAAAAAAGAACACCTCTCCACCATGCAAGTGAAAATGGGCATTTAGAAATTGTTAAACTTCTTCTCGATAGATCTGCAAATGTGGATCATCAGGATGAAAATAAAAAAACACCACTCCATTATGCAAGTGAAAATGGACATTTAGAAATTGTTGAACTTCTTCTCGATAGATCTGCAAATGTGGATCATCACGATGAAAATAATAGAACACCTCTTCACTATGCAAGTGAAAACGGGCATCTTGAAATTGCTAAACTTCTCCTCTATAGATCTGCAAATGTGGATCGTCAGGATGAAGAAAAAAGAACTCCTCTCTACTATGCAAGTGAAAATAGGCATCTAGAAATTGCTAAAGTTCTTCTCGATGGTTCTGCAAATGTGGATCATCAGGATGAAAATAAAAAAACGCCTCTCCACTATGCAAGTGAAAATGGGCATCTAGAAGTTGCTAAACTTCTTCTCGATGGTTCCGCAAATGTGGATCATCAGGATGAAAATAAAAAAACACCTCTCCACTATGCAAGTGTAAATGGGCATCTTGAAATTGCTGAACTTCTCCTCAATGAATTTGTCAATGTGGATCATCAGGATGAAAATAAAAAAACACCTCTCCACTATGCAAGTAAAAATGGGCATTTAGAAATTGCTAAACTTTTCCTCGATCGATCTGCAAATGTGGATCATCAGGATGAAAATAATAGAACTCCCCTCCACTATGCAAGTGAAAATGGGCATCTAGAAGTTGCTAAACTTCTTCTCGATAGTTCCGCAAATGTGGATCATCAGGATGAAAATAAAAAAACACCTCTCCACTATGCAAGTGTAAATGGGCATCTAGAAGTTGCTAAACTTCTTCTCGATAGTTCCGCAAATGTGGATCATCAGGATGAAAATAAAAAAACACCTCTCCACTATGCAAGTGTAAATGGGCATCTAGCCATTGCTAAACTTCTTCTCGATAGATCTGCCAATGTAGATCATCAGGATGAAGAAAAAAGAACATCTCTCCACTATGCAAGTGAAAATGGGCATCTTGAAATTGCTGAACTTCTCCTCAATGAATTTGTCAATGTGGATCATCAGGATGAAAATAAAAAAACACCTCTCCACTATGCAAGTAAAAATGGGCATTTAGAAATTGCTAAACTTCTCCTCGATCGATCTGCAAATGTGGATCATCAGGATGAAAATAATAGAACACCTCTCCACTATGCAAGTAAAAATGGGCATTTAGAAATAGCTAAACTTCTCCTTGGTCCTTCTGCATCATGATGAAAGAGATCACAATATTGAAAAACAATCTAGAAAGCAACGCTAATCGGTCTGTAATCATATTTGATGGTTTCGATTAGATTACTTTTTATTTGGTATTTGTAAAGGCGAACGTCATGGCAGTGCTGTGATAAATATTCGATTAATTAAGTGTAAAATTGTGCTTGTGCTATACCACGAATAGATCCTACGTGTAGTGATGTCCGATTTTCCCAACTAATCGATTATTTACTAATCGATTAGTTTTTTTTTTATTGATTGTAGTCAACACCGATTAATCTGCGTGAAATAATCGATTAATCAAATAATCGATTAATTTTAACACTACCAACGTCTCTAAGAAGGTGTTTTTACTAGCTGTAGATTATACATCCTTGATTCATGGGTAAATTATTGTTTCGAGATATAATAATTCAATAAAATACACTTTTACTCTTTAATGCTTATTAACATTCTTATTAGAGATATAGTGAGAAAAAAGACAACTTGCATCTTTACGACGAATTGATTATGTCTTTGGACTGCAATATCATTGTCTAAAAAATAATACTTACTCAAACCGAACATCTTCTCCAACAGATTGTAGGAATAGTATCTAGTTGAGATGCGGGCCAGACAAACAGTTTTTAATTAATCATTTTGTCAGGCTTCTGCATTCATTTTCCATCAGATGTCACTGCTGTTGTTTGCGGTGACATCTAACGGAAACTACGCATAATATGTTTTCCGTTCATTGTTCACAGAAGACAGTGCAGTGCAAAACTTTGACTTTAAATGATCTATATTTCTTGAATTTGTGTGGTTTACATGTACAACTTATCAAGTGACACATATGCGTCTTTTCAACTTTAGTTCCTTTGAAATTTCAATTATTATTAATTACAGTTCCTAGTCCTATCAGGTCTGTTTTAGAGAATGACTATTTATGACTACTATTTACAACTACAACTAACCTACAACTACTATATACACCTAATCTACTATATACAAATTGCTTATTAGAGCATGTTCTGATAAAATACATTTTTGTGAAAATTTAGTCTTAATTTTGTTAATTCTGGAATCTATTTTGGCAATGCCTGCCTCTTCGTGTAAATTTGTTATTCTAGTGTCAAAAGGACGATCAAGAACCATCCTCAGCACTCTATTCTGAGTGACCTGAATTTTGTTCCTGTGAGTCTTTGCACATGATTCCCACACCGGAGCTGCGTAGAGGATCGCAGGTGCTATAATTTGTTTGTAGACAGCCAGTTTGTTTACCCTTGAGAGGCGGGATCTACGGCTAATCAGCAGATACAGACACCTAACCAAGGCGGAACACTTGATTACGGTTTTCTCCACATGTGAGCGAAATAGGAGCTTTTCATCAAACAACATCCCGAGATAGGTTACTTCGGCAGACCACTCAACCCTTGTGCCATCCATGATTACAGTACAAGATGGAGCTGCTTTTAGTTTGGGCGATTGCCGATGGAGAAACATGATTGTTTATGTTTTGGAGGCATTGATTTTGGTTTACCACGTGGTGGCGCATAATCAGCAAAGGCGTTAAGGCATCGTTGAAGTTTGTTCGTTATTTCGTGAGGCATATCCTACGCAGGTGTGGAAGCTGCCTTCCTGCAAATTCGATTGCCGTCTATGGATGGCAATCGATGTCCGTTGGTGATTGAAACTAGATTGCGGAACAGAGACCGACGTTAAATAAAGGACAGAAGAAGAAGAAGAAGAAGAAGAAGAAGAAGAAGAAGAAGAAGAAGAAGAATGAGTAGTAGTAGTAGTAGTAGTATTAGTAGTAGAAGAATAAGAAGAAGGAGAAGAAGAAGAAGAAGAAGAAGAAGAAGAAGAATAAGAATACCTTTGCTGGAGGTAGTTACGGGTGATTTTAACCAGATGTAATGGGAAGTTGAAGTTACAAAGCTTGTACACAAGTCCGTCATGCCAAACATTGTCAAACGCCAAGCAACAAACTTACCCCTCACAGGAACTTGTCGAGCGTATGCCTCGTCAGCCACGGTTATGGCTTGGAGGAGTCCCTCCAATGCTAGGTCGATGTCCTACACGGTGTTAAGCGGCGGGTTGTCGATGATGTGTCTGTCTACCACGCGTGGGCCCAGTTTACGCGTTGGTACTCCTTGTGCAGACGTGGAGCAGGGGCCACGTTGTAGCCCAGTTCAGCCTCCACCGGTTGGTGGTCGGAGCTGAGTTCGTTCAAGGCTACCGGCTTGGACAAGCTGGTATTTGACAGGAACAGGTCTAGCGTCGATGGGTTGCCGCCGGTGAGATGAATGTTGGCTCATTCGAAAACCAAACGGAGTACAGCCCATGCTGCGAGTGGTCGAACAGCAGACAACCGTTCTGGTTCTGCTGGTAGTTCCGCCAGGCCTCATGGCGAGCATTTAGATCTCCTCCAACTACGAAGCGGGAACCGGTATGGGTGATGGTGGACAGGTCCTTCTTGAATTTAGCCGCTAGTCCACTGCTGGCGGCACACTGTCGAGGGCAGTAGACGGCGATGAACTGGACGTATCCAGTCGACGACTCCACCTCCACACCAAGGGCCTCGATGATAGTGGTGCGGATATGGGACAGAGTGTGGTATTTTATTCCTTTCTTGACGACGACCGCAACACCACCCCCCCTGGAGCTGGTACGATCAAGCCGAATAATGTTGTGGTCAGGCAAGCAGAAGCTGTCGCCGGACTTTAGATGGGTCTCGGTTAGAAGGCCCACGTCGATGCTGTGCTTGCGGAGGAAGTCGGCAAGCTTAATCTCTTTTGCTCTTACAGAGCAAGCATTCCAGGTGACGATAGTTAGCGGTTTAGAGGCCATACTGGATGATGAACTTACCGAGCATTTGGATCTGTTCGGGCTTATTGCGGTACTTACGAAGATCACCGGACATGTTGACGAAAATTTCCATCAGTTCGTCCGCTGAGAATAGATCGGGGTTGTTGTTTTGCGCTGCTGGTTGTCTCCAGAATTCAGGGGGGGATGGAGAGCTTTGGCCAGCAAAATCACCGGAAGTTGCTTGAGCGGAATGCACCCGCGAATTCGCTTGCCTTTGCCGAGGAGCACGAAGAGGCGGAAAATCCACCGTCCGAAATGCCGGGACTTTGTCCTTCTTGCGTCCTGGTTGGTTGTTAGTTGCCACCTGTTTTCGGATTCGTTTGAAGTCCTCACGTTTGGAGCACTGTCTGTCAGAACCTTGATGTGCATCACCACAGCCACGGCTCCATCCACAGGGCAGTCAGAAGTGGCATGTTCGTGAGCGCAGTTGCTGCAGCGTGGCTTGATGTTGCAGATGCGAGTGCCGTGTCCAATGTTCAGACATCGTTGGCACTGGGTCACATCGCGATGGCCTCCACGGTACGGCTCCCATCGTACGATGATGGAGTACATTGAGCGAATAGCCTGCAGCGCATTCAGCGTCACCTTTCCCTTCTGGAAGTACACCAGGAAAATACAATCCGGGTACGTCTTCACGTTTTCGTCTCTCCTAGTTATCCGAAAGACAGCGATTGGGGCCAGCTTGTACCGGTCCTTGAGTTCTTCTTCGATCGCCTTGGGATCAACATTCGGTAGACCTTAGTGCAGATCCTACTGATCTTGTACACAGCGGTGATTTCCCAGTGATGCAAAATCGCCAATGAGCGTCTTGAGAGGCACTACCTTCACCACCAGTTAGGTTTCGGCGTCGCCGAAATCACCGATGTCGCTGGCGTTCGTCGCGATAACATCATCGCGTCCACTCGTACCATCGGACTGTCCTTGATTATTCTTCCTCTTTTTCGTCCGCTTCACCGGGACTGGGTTGGTATTCCCAACATCGGTGGGAAGAGTAGCATACCTATTTGAGATAGATGCTGAGCTACCCTCATCACTGTTCTTCTTTTCCGCTTAATCACGGAACCTGCTCCAGGAGCGCTGTCTTCCCATCACACGAAGCAACCGACACTACGCGATTAAACTGCGAATGTTTGGAACAAAGTAGGAACTTTTGAACAACTCGACAGAGCGAGCAAAAACCGAACTGTACTGCTTGACGTTCAAGCAGAGAATGATGAGCCAAAGAACCAACAACTTTGGCTTCAAGTAAAATGTTCGTGAATGACGTTTCTGCCACCGGAGAGTGATGAAGATGTCGTGGAGTGAACGCCAGACCGGCTCAACCGGGTGGGACAGTCTGGCGCTAATATGGTGTAGCGAGCCTCTTGCAGGTCATCGTTCAGGATGGTGCCGTTTTGGTTGCGTCGACTGTTGCCTCAAGCCTGGTGTTTGGCGTTCAGGTCGCCAGCGATGATGTACTTTTCGCGCCGTCGAGTTAGTTTGATGATGTCCCTCCGCAGGTCTGCTGCCGACCCGTCGACTTGCTTGGGCAGTAGGTCACAATGATGGCGATAGGGCTGACAGGAGTGGAGACTTCTGCCCCTAAAGCTTCGATGGTTTTCCACTGGAAGCTCGGAAGAAGCCGAGAGAAGATGTTTCTCCTTATAGCAATGGCCACTCCTCCTCCCCCGGAGCTGGTTCGATCAAGTCTTAGAGGCCGGAAGTCAGGAAAGTAGATGTTTAACTCCAGTTTCAGGTGGGTTTCGGTGATAACGGTAATGTCGATGTTTTGTTTGTTGAGGAAGTTCAACGAACTCAATGATCTTGCTCTTGAGCGAGCAAGCGTTCCAGTTGGCGATCTTGATGGTTTCACGGTCCATAATTGTCAATGAAACGTGATGCAGCAAGAATCTGCTCGGTTTTGGTTCTGCAGGAGCGCTTGATGATGATTGCTTCTGCCATGATGGTAATGAGTTCCTCTGTTGTGAGTAGCTCTTCGTGGAGGCCCTTTTGCGGATTTCCATGAATTCCGCACGCTTCGGGCAAGACTTGCTGGTAGCTCGATGTGCTGCACCACAGTTGGCGCATTGTGGATCGGCGTTCTCCATCCTCTCACATTCTTCGGGTGCGTGTTGCTTGCCACATTAGTTGCAGCGATGAGCCATGTGGCAATTTTTGGTCCCATGCCCAAACATGAGGCAGTTTGAGCATTGGGTGACGTTACGGGGGCGAGGTTGGTAGCGTTCCCACTGAACCACGATGTGGAAAAGCGCCCGAATACACTGCAGGTCCTTCAAACACGTTGTGTTTCGCTCGAGGTGGACCAAATACAGCTGGTCACGGTACTTACGGGAGACGTCTTGCCGATTCATCTTTAAGACTTGCAACGGCTTTAGACCGTTCTTCTTTAGCTCATCCGACAGTGCGGCGATTTCTATGTCAGGTAGACTTCCTTGACATCGTGAGAGAAATATTCTCATTTTTCTCGCTTCAGCAGCTCTTCGATGGCGTTGTAGTACTTCCTTGCTGGTACCATCAGCATGATGCCTTCAGTGCACTTTAATGTGGACCGTACACGATTGCTTTTATTGAAAATAATCGTATTGTCAATACATTTTATATTGACGTCAATATTATTGTCAATACTTGTAAGTATTGACAATATTTCTTACCGTGTGGGGTTCACTTAAGCCTTGCTCGATGTAGAATTTTATTATTGCTCAGTCTCAGCAGAACACACAGCGAGAGACACCGAATCGGTGAATTCTGAGAGCGGAAGGGAGAGAAGTAGGTAGTTGTAATAAGTCGATGTCCCTTTTATTTCATAGCACTTGCAGCTCAGCTGCGGTGCTGTTTCGACGGAGGACTGTGGAACTCCGCTGCTTCTGTGTACAC